>NC_133189.1:52707500-52800000 GCF_049306965.1 Danio rerio
AAACAAAGAACAATGCATTTATTACAGTATTAGTTGAAAATACAGTCATGCATTGTTAGCTTATGTTAACACACTGCGTTAATGTTAACAGGCATGAATTTGGATGGTAATAATGTATTAGTAAATGGTGAACTGATTAATGAATGCTGTACAAGTATTGTTCATAATTAGTTTTCTAATGAAACCTTATTGTAAAGTGTGACCTATTATGGATATTATTTCCAGCACTGATTAAGAAAATAAAAAGTTGATTGACTTTTTATCTTACAATTGACTTTTATCCTCAGAATTGTGAGATACTAACTTACATTTGGTAGCTGCGAAGACAGAATTGTGCAATAAATACTCTTCATTGAGGACAAATGGTGTGAATTGACAGACATAAACTCATTTTTCTGACTTTTCTACTCACAATTCTGATTTTTTTTCTCATTATTGTGGGATGTGATATTGCAGTTGTGAGTTATAAAATCTAATTCTGACATAAAAAAGACATGTTTTGCAAATTTATATCGCACAATTCCGACTTTATAATTTGTTAATGCAGGAAAGAAAGTCACAATTATAAGATAATAAGCCCACTATTGACTTTTTCCCCCGGAATTGAAAGATACACAATCGTTTTTCCTAGTTATGAAGACAGAATTGTGAGATATGTACCCTTAATTGAGCAAAGATAGTCCGAATTGGCAGACATAAACCTATAATTCTGACTTCTCATAATTGTCAAGTGAACTTGCGAGTTATAAAATCTAATTCTGACGTAAAAAAAGACGTTTTGAAAATGTAGCTTTATTTAGTTTATATTAAGGTATTAAACTTGCACACATCTATCTTTCTATCTATCGATCCTTCTATCCATCCATTCGTCTGTCTATCTGTTCATCCGTCTATCTATCCGTCCATCCATCCGTCTTATCTATCCCTTTATCTATGTCTGTCCATCCATCTGTGTGTCCAACCATCATTCTATCCATTCATTCATCCATCCATCTCTCTATCTGTCTATCTATTTGTCTGTTCATCTATCTGTCTCTCCGTCCTTCCATCCATCCATCCATCCATCCGTCCGTCCGTCTGTCGATCCATGTATCTGTTTGTCCATCCATCCATCTGTGTCTATCCATCTGTGTCTGTCTCTATCTATCTATCTGTCTGTCCGTCCGTCCGTCCGTCTATCTGTCCGTACATCCGTCTATCCATCTCTCTCGTCCATCCATCTGTCTTATCTATCGGTCTATCCGTCCGTCCGATATCTATCCTTCCTTCCATTTATCCATTCATCTTGTCTATCCATTCATCCATTCATCTTTTCCATCCGTCTATCTATCTATCTATCTATCTATCTATCTATCTATCTATCTATCTATCTATCTATCTATCTATCTATCTATCTATCTATCTATCTATCTATCTATCTATCTATCTATCTATCCATCCACCTTTCTGTCTGTTCATTCATCTATCAGTCCATCTATCCATCCATCCATCCATCCATCCATCCATCCATCCATCCATCCATCCATCTATCTATCTTTCTGTCTGTTCATTCATCTATCCGTCCATCCGTCCATCCATCCATCCATCCATCCATCCATCCATCCATCCATCCATCCATCCATCCATCCATCCATCCATCCATCCATCCATCCATCCATCCATCCATCCATCCATCTATCTATCTATCTATCTATCTATCTATCTATCTATCTATCTATCCATCCATTCATCCATCCATCCTTCCTTCCTTCCTTCCATCCATCCATCCATCCATCTGTCCATCCATTCATCTGTAAATTCATCCATCCATCTTTAAATGTCACTTGACTAAGCTACTATTAATTTTAAAGCCATTAGTCTCTCATTATATGTAACATAACACAATATCCTATAATATGACAGCTAAAAAGTTATTCACATGGTAATAAAAACTGTGTTCTTATCCTTCTAGGTAGACAAGGTCTTGTCTGTGGCAGAGGATTTGAAAAACATCGGCAATAACTTCTTCAAGGCTCAAAACTGGCAGTCGGCCATCAAGAAATACTCCAAAGCTCTCAGGTGAACACTTGACGAGTTTGCATTATAGCCATTATTACGTTACACTTCCACCATGAAATTAAAGAGACAGCCTTTCACACTTCAATTCAATGTGTCAGACGGTTCTAAATAGAGCTTTCTTTCATCAAAACGACTCGTGTCATGATGACTTTCCTGCGAGCACCTGTTTGATATGCAGGATCTCTCTCTGTTTAATCAACAGTGAACGCTGTTATAAACATCTGCCACTGTGACATCTCTCTGCGCTTCATTTGCCTGCTTTTCTTTCACTTTAAGTGAAATTTTTGGTTCAAAATATAAACATAAAATTGTCAAAATAAAGAGCAATGAAATGTGACTCTGGCTCAACAGATGATGCCATTAAACAAACTCAATTATGCCATCAGATGTTGTTTTACACTGTCCTAACTACACATAACGTGGCGCCTCAATGAGAAAAATTCTGCAAACAAGTGCAACTCATAATTTGAAACGCAGTCATCGAGTGCAGGAAAGAGTTGGATAGTTATTAAAGCACAACATTATCAAAGCTCTTTTTGTGTTCTTCAGGTATCTAGAAATGTGTGGCAACATCGTAGACGACGACAGCTCACAGAAGAAGCTGGAGCCCACAGCGCTGAGCTGCATTCTCAACACGGCTGCCTGCAAACTCAAACTCAAACTCTGGCAAGAAGCCATCGAGAGCTGTGATGAGGTAACGGGAGCATCGAGCTGCTGAACAGTGGCCAGTTGCATTGGGGTCAGAGGATAGGAGCAGCAAAGGGCCTTGATGTTTTATATCAACATATCTCAGCTTGTTCAGTCCTCTTGAAATAACCAGGCTGTTTTTAGATCAGCAGAAATACTGACTCTGTATTTAGGCAACAGTTGAATTGGATTTCTTAAAGGGGATTGCAAAAGAATCATTTCTGCTGGTTTGTGGGGCAATTGTGATGTTTCTATTAGGGTTGTAACAATATACCGGTATGACGGTCTACCACGATTTGAACGTGCACGATTATCATACCATGAACAATTGCATATCAACGGTTTTAACCCTTAAAGACCGAGACAGCCGCCCGCGGCTAAAAATAAGTATTGCTCTTAAATGTTTAATAACTTTTGATCCGCTGATCCGATTCATACAATTCAAAGATTGGCATAAAGAAGAGAATCTCAGCAGTGCTATGTCACATAATATTTGCGGACTTCAGAGGCTCCGGAATCAGTGCGGTTACGTCATCAAAATTTGACAACGCTGATTTGACAAAGAAACGCTCGTCACTGTGTCTCCGGACAAACCAGACATGATACATTGATGCATTGTCCCTCCTCCATGCCCAGATTGGTTCAAACTCGCTATATCACAACCAATAAGCATAGGTTTCACTTTTGTTTGTGGAACAACAAAGAGCGTTTTGAACAACACGGAATGACAGATAGGTTAACATTTATGTGCGGCTAAATAAAACGCAAAAAGAAAAGTTTTGCATGAAATAATTTTCATACTAAGTACTTTTGCATGCACAGCAGCACAGAAACATGACAAAACAGTGACACAGCAAAGACGAACTGCTGCTCTTGCTGTTTTCAAAAGACGCAAATGAAGGTGCAGCTGTTTGTCTGCATTGCAGACAACCATATCCAAATCCATATCCACAGACAACCATATCCATGCTGGCACATAAAACCTAAGGATGTTCCATATTGAATCTAGTTTCGTTATGTAACTATTTTTAGTATAGTAAATATTTATATCTATTTTTTTACCGAGGATTTGCACCATGTTTATTTGGACTTTATTTGGACTTTGACACATTATTTATTATTTTCTTATTTTTTTTATTTGTTCATTGTAAGTGGTGTTGTTTATAGTAACTGAAAATATATTATTTGGAAAAAGTCAAATTTGCTTCACTGTTCTATTATTTTGTAACATTTGTAACATACCGTATACCGCGAAACCGTCAAACCGTGGTATTGTTTTAGACGATTATCATACCGTAAAATATTCATACCGTTACAACCCTAGTTTCTATATACAGTTGAGGTCAAAATTATTCACCCTCCTATGCAGTATGTATTGTTTTTATATCGCATTACGGAATTTTTTACAGTCTTTCCGATAATATTTTTTCATCTTGAGAAAGTCTTGTTTTATTTTTGGACAAAAGCAGTTTTAATTTTAAAACCATTTCAAGGTCAAAATTATTAGCCAACTCAAGCAACAAATAATAACTTGACTTCTCGTTGATCATTTGGAAAAGTGGCAGAAAGTTTGTCAGATGAATCATCTGTTGAACTGCATCCCAGTCATCACAAATACTGCAGAAGACCTACTGAAGCCAGCACGGACCCAAGATTCTCAGAGAAATCAGTCCAGTTTGGTGAAGGAAAAATCATGGTTTGGGGTTACATTCTGTAGAATGAGATCTGCAGAGTGGATAGCAACATCAACAGTCTGAGGTATTAAGACACAGGTGTCAAACTCAGTTCCAAAAGGGCCGCAGCTCTGCACAGTTTAGTTCCAACCCTAATTAAACACACCTGATCAAACTAATTGAGTCCTTCCGGCTTGTTTGAAACCTTCAGGTAAGTGTGTTGGAGCAGGGTTGGAACCAAACTGTGCAGGGCTTCGGCCCTCCAGGAATTGAGTTTGACACCCCTGTATTAAGACATTTGTGCTGCCCGTTCCATCAGAAAAACACAGGAGAGGGCAAATTCTCCAGCAGGATATCGCTCCTCCTCATACTTCAGCCTCCACATCAAAGCTCCTGAAAGCAAAGAAGGTCAAGATGATCCAGGATTGGCCAGCTTAGTCACCAGAGATGAACATTATTGAGCATGTCTGGGGTAAGATGAAGGAGAAGGCATTGAAGATGAATTCAAAGACTCTTGATAAACTCTGGGAGTCCTGCAAGAACACTTTCTTTGCCATTCCAGATGACTATTAATGAGTGATTTGAGTCATGTCAGAGATGTATGGATGCAGTCCTCCAAGCTCATGATGGAGTCAGACACAATATTCATTCTTTCTCCTCTGCTGCAGGACTTTACATTCTACACTGGACATTATTTCTGTTAAGTGACAAGACTTTTGTCTAAGCAAAGTCAGATCTTACTGTCCTAATGAAATAATTCAAAGTCAAGGCATGATCGAATTTTATTTTGGTAAAATAAGTGTAATCTAGAGGCCTTTGCCTTTCATATAAACCACTTCTGATACCAAATGATCAACTAGAAGTCAAGTTATTATGTGTTGTTCCTAAAACTTGGAAAGGCGACAAGACTTTTGTCAGGTAGTGTAAAATGTGTAACTACCCCAGTTAACCTAGGTAAGGCCTAAAAAAGCTTTAATTTTAAAAAATCTTCTCTCCATTAAACACACATTGGGGAAAACATGTTAAAGAATTAAAATTTAACAGGAGGGCTAATAATTCTGACTTCAAATGTATTGTGTGAACACATTGTTTGTCACTAAAAAAGCTTAATACTGAATTTTGTTATAAATAATAAAACATGACTGAAAATAATCTAATGAAAATAAGACAATGCTTTTGTATTGTGGTTTAGCAAAAGCATTAACATGGGCAAACTAATGAAACTGGCATTGACAAAACTGAAGGGTACCAGCATTTGTCCATGTCTGTAAATCCATATATATAAATGTATATTTGTTTTTTCCTCAGGTGCTGGAGCTGAACCAGACAAACACTAAAGCGCTGTTCAGGAGAGCTCAGGCCTGGCAGGGCCTAAAAGAGTTCAACAAAGCCATGGTACCAACACTACACTGACAGAAATACATAATTATAGAGGTGTGCTAAATGCTTAATGTTAGTGATTATATCTGCATTTTAGTTTAAACATTATGCAAAGTAATATGGTCAATTTTTATAAGAAAAAAAAAACCCCTAATTTTAAGAAAAAGAAAATCAAAAAGCATAGAGTGTGTGATGAAGATGTAGGTAGAATGAGCCGATAATTCAGATGAAAACATTTTAAACCATTTTGGGGTTTTATGTTTTTTAAAAATAAGATGGTTGAGGAATATGGAGTGCAAAAGTTCATACGGAGTAATAATATGCATATAATATTTAGTTCTTTCTGTTTCACCAACAAAAATAATTGTGCATTTCAGAGCAATATTATTGAATGAATCTGTTGTTTGAGCAAATCAATTCAAGTCAATGATTCATTCATAAAGCGAATCACTTGTTTAGTTTCTAAACTAATCAGCTATTCTGATTGACTCATTTAAGGGGTTTCCTTTCTGAATGAATCTGTTTTTGAACAAATCAATTATATCAATGATTCAATAACCAATTCATAAAGAGAATCACTTGTTTGGTTTCTTAATGAATCATTTCTTCGGATTCAGTTATTTGAGGTGTTTCCCTTCTGAATGAATCTGTTTTTGAACAAATCATTTATGTCAGTGATTCAATAATCCATTTATTAAAGGAATCACTTGTTTAGTTTCTAAATGAATCAGATATTCTGAACGACTCATTTGAGGTGTTTTCCTTCTGATGGAATCTGTTTTTGAAGTGATTCAGTGATCCATTCATAAGGGAAATCAAGGGAAATTGTTCAGTTTCTAAATGAATCAGCTCCTCTGATCACCTCATTTGAGGTTTCATCCTTTCTGAATGAATCAGTTTTTGAAGAAATCAATTACATCAGTGATAATTACATCAATAATTCATTCATAAAAGGAATCACTTGTTTGGTTTCTTAATTAATCAACTCTTCTAATTCTGTAATTTGAATTGTTTCCTTTCTGAATGAATCTGTTTTTGAACAAATCAATTATGTCAGCGATTCAATAATCCATTTATTAAGGGAATCACTTTTTTGGTTTCTAAATGAATCAGCTATTCTGAATGACTCATTTGAGTGCTTCTTTCTGAATAAATTGGTTTTTGAACAAATCACTTAAATCAGTGATTCAATGATCCATTTATAAAATGAATCACTTGTTTAGTTTCTTAAATAATCAGCCATTCTGATTGACTCATTTGAGCGGTTTAATTTCTGAATGATCTTTTTTTTAACAAATCAATTACATCAGTGATAATTACATCAATAATTCATTCATAAAAGGAATCACTTGTTTTGTTTCTTAATTAATCAACTCTTCTAATTCAGTAATTTGAATTGTTTCCTTTCTGAATGAATCTGTTTTTAAACAAATCAATTATGTCAGTGATTCAATAATCCATTCATTAAGGGAGTCATTTGTTTAATTTCTAAATGAATCAGATATTCTGATAGACTCATTTGAGGTGTTTTCCTTCTGAATGAATCTGTTTTTTTAATTGATTCATTGAATCATTCATAAGGGAAATCAGTTGTTCAGTTTCTAAATGAATCAACTATTCTGATTGACTCATTTGAGTGTTTGTTTCTGAATGAATCTGCTTTTGAACAAATCAATTACATCAGTGATTCAATGATCCATTTATAAAAGGAATCACTTGTTTAGATTCTTAAAGAATCAGCCATTCTGATTGACTCATTTGAGCTGTTTAATTTTGGAATTAATTATTTTTTTTAACAAAACAATTACGTCAGCGATAATTACATCAATAATCCATTCATAAAGGGAATCACTTGTTTGGTTTCTTAATGAATCAACTCCACTGATTTAGTAATTTGAGGTGTTTCAAAAGAGTTGGAGAACCACTGCCCTAAATGCATCAAAGAAATGAAAACTCAGACTCACCCTCATTCTGTTCCAAACCCGTGTGCGTTTCATTCATGGAGCACAAAGGAAGAGGTTATGAAGGATACGCTGCCAATTTTCCATCCACCTGGAGACTGAATTGCAGCTTTAAGGCTTTAAAAGAGCACGCATTATACATCTATTTTAAATTTAATTCAGGAGCAGATGTAATTAAATCACAATTAGTGAACTGAAAAACTCTTAACAAAGACATGTTCAAAGTTCAGAACATTTAATACATCCATCATTAAGACCAATTAGTCTAGCACTGACATTTCTTGAACTGCTCAATTTTTACAGCACTCACCTTTCCTCCTTTCAAACTGCAGGTTGACTTGAAGAAAGCACATGAGATTGCACCAGAAGACAAAGGTTAACCTGCTCTCGATAAGTCCTCAATTTGCTTTTTAAATAATAGTAGCATGTTGCTTTTTTTAAAAATGTAAATAATTATAATGAAATTGTTTCTGTTCTAGCAATTGGAAACGAAATGAATAAAGTCAAGCAGCAAGTGAAGGAAGAAAAGGAGAAAGAAAAGAAGATTTACGCCAAAATGTTTGCATGAAGGAAACCACAGCGATCTCACAAACACACAACCTACCTGAATATGCTCACTTACATTGCACTTAGTCTAGAGAGGAGACAGATCGGGGCTGTAATTTGGAGAGATTTGTATCATCAGTACTGTGTGTTATAAAAGCTTTTGTCTGTGAGTAAAGGAACAAAGTTTGAGTGTGTTTTTAGCCAGGCGATCGATCGACAGATATTGCTATTGATTCCTGCGCAAGAAATGGTCTGACTCAAGATTTCTTCGTTGTTGTTGTTTTTGGGTTCATTTGTCTCAACTGCTGTTTATTCACTGTATTGACTGGTGATGAAATGTTTGGAGGTTGTTTTTTTTGTGTGAGATGGAAATTTGCCATGTTAACTGTGTGAAATAAAACACGTTTTCAGTGTACGGTTTTGTGTGTTTGCATTCTGAAAGAACTAGAAGTGAACCAGTTCACTAAAAAGATCTTGACTTAGTCTTATTTATTTTTCTGCATTGGAATCATTTCTCAAAGTTGGTAAACGGGATTGTATTTGACCCTAATTATTGTGTTAAGCTGCTGTGGGATGTTCAGATCTTGGGGAGCGGAGCTTGGGTTAACTTTTGTTGTATGTAAATATTATTTTCCTTCAAAAAATAAAGCTGTTAAACCACACACACACACACACACACCCACACACCCACCCACCCCCACACCCACCCCCACACCCCCACACCCACCCCCACACCCACCCCCACACCCACCCCCACACCCCACACCCACCCCCACACCCACACACCCCCACACCCACCCCCACACCCACACACACACACACACACACACACACACACACACACACACACACATTTACAGTACAGACCGAAAGTTTGGACACACCTTCCCATTCAAAGAGTTTTCTTTATTTTCATGACTAGTAAAATTGTAGATTCACACTGAAGGCATCAAAACAATGAATGAACACATGTCAAATTAAATACATAACAAATGGAAAAAAGCAGCTTAGTAAAGAAAAACGAGGGGCCATTATTACTTCAAAGAAATGAAGGTCAGTCAGTCTGAAAAATTGGGAAAACTTTGAGTGTCCCCAAGTGCAGTCACAAAAACCCCAGGAAAGGAGGACCAAGAGTCATCTCTGCTGCAAAGGTTAAGTTCATCCGAGTGACCCTCAGAAATCGCCGGTTACCAGCAGCTCAGATTAGAGACCAGGTCAATGCCACAGAGCACAAAAGCATGTAGGAGGAAGTGTGATGGTGCTTTGTTGGTGACACTGTCGGGGATTTACTGAACCAGCATCTTGCAGCAGCATGCTATTCCATCCGGTTTGCATTCTGTATCATTTATTTTTCCAATAGGACAATGACCTCAAACACACTTCCAGGGTGTGTAAGGGTTATTGAGTCAAGTTCTCCACAGTCATTGGACCTCCAATCAAGATGGTTTTGGGTGAGCTGGATCGCAGAGGGAAGGCAAAAGGGCCTACAAATGCTAAGCATCTCCTTCAAGACTGTTGGACGACCATTTCAGGTGACGACCTCTTAAAGTTCATCAAGAGAATGCCAAGAGTGCAAAAAAAAAAAAAAAAAGGCAACTTTGAAGAAGCTAGAATATGACATTTTTAGTTGTTTCACACTTTTTTGTGTGATGTATTTAATTCCACATGGGTTCCTTCATAGTTTTGATGCCTCCAGTTTGAATTACAATTTTCATAGTCATAAAAATAAACAAAACTTTTTGAATGAGGTGTCTAAACTTTTGATCTGTACTATATATATAAATAAATAAATAAATAAATAAATAAATAAATAAATAAATAAATAAATAAATAAATATATATATATATATATATATATATATATATATATATATATATATATATATATATATATATATATATATATATATATATATATATATATATATATATAGAATCTATATAAACATTATATATACACATATAAGTATCAGGCCAAGGGCTTAATTTGTGGAGGAAAGCGCCAGATCCGGAATCTCTAAAATCTG
Source organism: Danio rerio (assembly GCF_049306965.1). Taxonomy (NCBI): domain Eukaryota; kingdom Metazoa; phylum Chordata; class Actinopteri; order Cypriniformes; family Danionidae; genus Danio; species Danio rerio. The sequence continues at coordinate 52,717,833 of NC_133189.1, forward strand.
ATCCGGCACCTCATTTTACTGATCACCGTCCGCTGTTCACTTTCGCGACTACCCAACCCTCTTCTTCACTTTTGTCTGTGATAACTAGTTCAAATTTTGTCTGTTTGACGCGTCATCTGAGCATCTACCACAACCAGGTCCAACAAGAAAAAGTTAAGGAAAAATTGCTAATTCCCTTCAAAAGCCAAGTGAACAAAAGCACATTTTCTGACCCACTAAAGGCTTCTTTCTCATCATGTGGTTAATAACAAAATATAAATTACGTTTGGTTGTAGGATGCATACCCGTCAACACTGGGCTGTGAAAATAAGGGATATACCCACCATAATAATGGATAAATCTCCAAATTACTAAATATGTTCTTCTGGGGCTGTTTCATTGTAAATAAACAGTTAAACCGTCAGTAATATGTTTTATTATTATTATTATTTACAAATGAAAAAAATAAATAGTATACATTAGTAGCAAATAAATTAGCAAACAGTTCAGATAATGTAAATTAATAGGTAATAAAAGAAATAAAATCAAGCTATCAAATCTCATTAGCCTTTCTTCACTGTATAACTTTCTCCTTCTGATTAAAGAGCAACCAATGAATCTCTTATGTATTTGGAATTTTAGCTTGTTTACATTTAATAACAGAGGTGTCATTTTAAAAATGCACAATGACAGCATTCGATTGCTTTTCCAACTTTTTATACTCATTTAGGACAAAATATAATTATGTTTGAAAAAACAAAAAAATTATGTTATTATTATTATGTGTATATGTCTGTTCAATTACGCACCCAAAACCCAGACTTTTGCTCTATTTCAAATCGCGTAAACAGAATCCGTTTGGGAAACAGCGTGTATTTATCACTATGGAGCACATCAGCTGACAGTCACGCACTGCTAAATGACTGTTTTGAGGATTGCATAGGAGGGGCGACGGCACCTGTAATGAAAAGGAAGGGAATCCCGCCATTTTTATATTTATTTAAAAATGTTTTCATGCCTAAATAAAGTGGAAGCACAGAACAGACTCACATTTAAAGGGCTAAGAAACCCCCCTGTTTAAGCCAGGTTTTTTCACACCTCTACTTTGGAAAAAGTCAGGAAAGTGGGCGTGTCCAGCTCTGGTCCGTAAAAGGTCCGTAAAAATTTGCATAAAAATGGGAGTGTCGGTTTGGGAACGCGCTGATTTTCACAGAGGCAAAACAAACACAGACGCAGAGGAGAAAGACAGAGACTGTGTTTACATGGACATCAGTAATCGAATTATTTGCCAAATTATTAAATGGTGGACTTTAACTGCAGTTTGGCTCTTTCGTTCAGGGATTTCATTCATGCCCCTTGTGACAAACGAGATATTTGATTTGCATGAAAAATACACGCTTCCAGCAACTCCTAAATGTTCGATAAGGTACAGCGAATGAGAGAAAAAATAAAACCTCTGCATTTCCCCTTAACTTAGATGCCCTCGGTAGGTGGTGTCAGAAAGCGGAGTGTGTTATTCCGGTCACAAAATGTGGCGAAAATCCTCAACGACGGTAAGTTTGGTTGTTTGGACAATAAGTTTGCACTTGGGAGAGCAGCATTTACAGTCCAGAATATTGTAGTGATGTTAACAAATCGTACACTTAATTAACTCAGAAATCATTTGAATAAAGTCCGTCTTTAAACACTGAAAGAATACTGCTGACGATATTAACTAACTTTGCCTCTGAATTAACAAACAAAGACCACTGATCGCTCACTTACCAAATATGTAGAGACCGGACAAACAACACCAACTGGATCTGCGTCTTTATTAAAAGGAGACGAGCAGCAAATCCAGATTTCACCATTTTCAGATGTGACAAGCTCTCGGGTAAACAATGTTCCTTAGACACGCATTTCTGTCGAGTGTCGTGTGTACTGGTACTGTAATCCACACGTGAGTCCAGCTGCACTCTCATAGAGAGAAAATGAAAACAAAACCTTCACTGCAGCAAATTATAAAAGCAACACTGACAACCCGTATCTCCAAACAGTTCATGTTCTCCCACTTGGCAACACAACGTGTCGTCTCGCTGCCGTCTGAACACTGTAACCGGTAAAAACTGGTCTTGGAAGCTATCATGCAAATGAATATGCATAATGAAGTTGCACCGCATACACAATAGAGCGTTCTGATTGGTTTGAACAAAGTCTTACTCATGAATGAATGCAACACACTCAGAGACGTAATAAGGAACTCCCAGGTACAGACGTCCAGTCTACATGCTGGAATACACGTTACGATCTCATGGCCGTGACACAGCTTCAAAAATTTGTTTCAAACCGGAAGTACAAATTTGCTCAAAATAACGCAAAAACAACAAATATATGTGACCTAATAGTGTTTTTAGCAGTGTGGGACACATATACGACTGTCAACAGTTCAAAAAATGCGTTTTGGTGTTTTGTGACCCTTTAAAAGCAAAGGGCGGCCCCTAGTGGTTCGGTGGTATGGGTTGCGTATAGGGAGGATCGGCTCTTTAAAGGGTCACGAAACACCAAAACACATTTTTTGAGCTGTTGACAGTCTTATATGTGTCCCACACTGCTAAAAACACTATTAGGACACATATATTTCACTAAAAAGTGTAAATTGGTTGTTTTTGCGTTATTTTTAAGCAAATTCGTACTTCCGGTTAGAAACGAATTTTTGAAGCTGCGTCACGGTCATGACATAATAGCGTGTATTCCAGCGTGCAGACTGGGCGTCTGTGCCAGTGTGTTGCATTCATGCATGAGTAAGGCTTGGTTCAAACCAATCAGCGCGCTCTATTGTGCAACTTCATTAATATTCATTAGTGTCACCGTGCTTAGACTACAGACACACCACGTTGTGTTGGAAAAACAAGCATGAAGTGTTGCTTTTATAGTTTGCTGCAGTTAAGTTTCGTTTTAATTTTCTCTCTGTGAGAGCTCAGACTCACGTGTGGATTACAGTGTACGCGACGCGCGACAACAATAACTTACGTGTTTAAGGAGGATTATTGTTTACCTGAGAGCTGTTCTCATCTGCAAACGCTGAGATCCGGATTCGCTTGTAGTCTCCTCTTCATAAAGACGCGGCTCTAGTTGCTGGTGATTGTCCTGTCTACAGATTTGGTAAGTGAGCGACCAGCGCTCTTTGTTTATTCAGTTTGTTCGTATCGAACTAAGTTAACTATTGCACCGAGTGTAAACATGTTAGCACCACAACCAAACTTTAACCTCGTGTAGGGTTTTTACCGCATTTTGTGACCGGAATAACACACGCGGCTTTCTGACGCTATCTGCCGTGTGCATCTAAGTTTCCGGGAAATGCAGTTTTTTTTTTTCTCTCATTCGCCGTGCGGTATCAAACATTGCATGAAAAATACATGCTTAGAGCAGATCCTCGAATCAAATATCTTGTTTGCCGCGAGGGACATGAATGAATTCCCTGAATGAAAGAGCCAAACTGCAGTTAAAGTCCACCATTTAATAATTTGGCAAATAATTCGACTACAGATGTCCATGTAGGTTAAACACCATCACTTTCTCCTGTGTGTGTATTTTGACTCTGAAACTCGCCCGTGCCCAAATAGACACTCCCACACCCTCCCACTTTAGTTCCTCCGACACTCCCCCCTAAACAGAGCTGGACACGCCCACTTTTCTGACTTTTTCCAAAGTAGAGGTGTGAAAACACCCTGCTGAAACGAGGGGGTTTCATGGCCCTTTAATGCCACCCTTTAGAGAAAGACTGAAAATACGGGAGAAATACGAAAAAATACCCTTACGGGATGATAGCGGGATAGAACTGTAAAATACGGGAGAATCCCAAGAAAAAAATGGGAAGGTTGACAGGTATGGTGAGATGTAGTTTGTGGACCAAGACAAAGTTGTCAGTGATTCTTCCTCTTGTTAAGTCATACAGTGTGAAACCCCTGTCGTCGATCCATCTTGCAGTGTAAACACATGCTAGCCCAGATAGTCATGCAGTGTGAAAACATCTGTGAGGCCACTACTTTGAAAATCATGCAGTCTGAACTCGGCATAAGGGGTTAAAACATGCGCTCAATGAAAAACAAAAATCAGAACTGACCATAAAAAAATTAAAAAAACGCAGTGCACCCTTACAGAAAACAAAGCAACAGATTCAGACAATTCATTTATTTTCTACCAGTTACAGTAACCACCGTTGACAATATTATTTACAAAACTGTCAGTTCACAGTTAACCGCGTCACGGTGAGCTAAAACGTCCACTGGTTGTCAATCCAACATTATCTGTAGTCTTCTACCACACATTCCTAAGACAGACGTTGTATATATATTTAAATATATAAAATGCTTTCAAATCGTTGAACTCAAACCTGAAAAATGCAAAGCCACTTTACGTAATTACACTTGAAGCTCGTATCAGAGAGGATACGAGGACATTCTGTTCCTTTAGGCACATCAGAGCGACTCTCTGAAGTCTTTAAAAGCTTTAGCCCTGAAAGTTTTGCGAAGTGATTGTGAAGCTGTGTGTTGTGCCCCAGTGACGGTAATAAAAACGCTGTGTTAATACTGAAATCACATGCCGTTGTATGCTGGTCCTCCGCTGCCCTCGGGCACCACCCAATTGATGTTCTGGCTTGGGTCTTTGATATCACAGGTCTTGCAGTGAACGCAGTTCTGAGCGTTGATCTGTAATCTCATGCCATCACCCGTCTCCAGAGGAACATACTCGTACACACCTGTGGGACAGGAGAAACAGTGTGTTAAAGAAACACTATGCTTTTTTAGGCACATTTAACGACTCCCCTAGTTTGAGCATAAAGGTGCGGTATGTAAGCCTGACACCCAGGGGTTGAACTAGGTATTGCACTCAGGTTCAAAACACACGCAAGAGCAGGTTGCCAGATGGACGTCACCAACAGAAATGTGCCTGACTATCAAGTCTAAAGGCTGATTTGAGTCGTGTTTTATATAAAAGCAGAGGCTTATAGAATTAATTAGAGAGAATAGAATTAATATTTTCCTATATATTAAGTTTTTGTTCTAATCCAAACCTAAAATTCATATAATAGAAATAATTTATAATTTATAATAGATCATTTATATATTAATATATTGGATATATTATTTTTATTACTGTTTTTTCCTAAAATTATATAAATATATATATCTGTAATATATATAACAAATCTGATTGGCTGATAGCCGTGCGATATTCTGCAATATCTGCACCCGTACAGCCTCTTTACCATTTGTGTATTACTCCGCCCACATACAACCGGCAAAAAGCAGACACTACAGATCTAAAGTTTAAAAGATGCACCCTCAACTGTTTAACTGTCAGCTTATGATTTGAATCTGGAAGAAAGTAGTTCCTCATACAAAAGGGTTTTTGAGACTCTTCAGGTTTGATTTTGTTTTTATATACACAATTATGCCGTCAAACTATTGTATAAACACAATATCTCACTCGTAGCAGTGCGATAGGGCTGTATATCGGAACTGGTGGGGGCACTAAGGCCCCTAGGGCAACGCACGCCTTCCACCAGTGCCGATATACAGCCATATCGCACTGCTACTCGTGTGATACTGCTTATATATATATATATATGTATGTTTTTTTATCTTTAATGTAAACTTTATAAATGCTTTAGCAATACATCTGTAACATTTGTCATGCCAATAAAGCAATTACTGAATTAAATTATTGAATTGAATATTTTCTATTTCTTGCAGCTGAAAAGCAGAATAAGCTGACAATGATCTCCTCAAGTACACCTCATGTGCTTTATTCAGTGTTAATGGCTAATAATGCGAGTTTGAATGCTATTTTAAGTGACATTTATTGCCATACTACTGAAAGCAGCAGCAGATAGTTCTCCTCAGATCTTGAAAATAAAAAAAAACGTTTAAAATGAAATTTTTAAAACTGTGACTCAGTGCAAACCAACACGTCAGTGATTCAGCATCTACATTTAATCATGTTAAAGAGGTTTAATATGTATTAATTAGATGATAAACCTTAGCATTTGATGAGTGAGAGCATACTCTGTGCTACTGAATGAGTAGACCAGAGGTCGCATTTCAGTTCCTTCATGACTGATTGAATAAAATATGCTGTTTTCCATGAAGGCAACCCGGGGTGCTGAAATATAATTGGCTAAACTGGCATTGGGTGGGTTAAAAAACAAAAAACAAAAAAAAAAACAGACATTCCAGCACATTTTTACAGCAGAATATCTGACTTCAGCATTGTTTTTCAGATAAACAAGAATGTTCACTGAGCATGCTTCTTAAATATCTGCAAACATATTATAATATTTTTATGCTTTAGAAGAGTCAAAGACTTGCATACAGCACCTTTAACCATTGTTGAATCCATTAAAGAGTTCCTATTGTTTTTTTTTCTTGAATGAGCTTCCATGCAGTGTGTAACACAACTCTAAGTGAATAAAAACATCCAGCTAAGGTTTAAATCTGAAAGTGCACTGTGTTTAAAACTATTGATTCTCAAAAATAAGAGTTGACTTTGAGTCATTTATAATGAACCGTGTTTGATTTCAAATTTATTGCCATTTTGCGTTGGTATTGATATGAAATATCGCCATATATGAAGTGCAAGACCCGAGAAAACTTAAAACCACTAGCAGAGTGCAGGGATGGGATTGATCATGACTGAAGATGAGCGATCACTCATTAAAGTTCATTTTCACAACAAAATCACATAGCCAAGCCAGCCTTGTGCTGTGTTTGTTCCTGTCATTTTTCTGATGATTAATAGAATAACCTTCCCTGCAACTCGGGATTCGCCCGCCGTTTGTTATTAAAGGAAGGATCAGCAAAGAATATTAATGTATAGGACTTTGTCAGACCTTGACTGTCAGTACACAGTTCATATAAGGACCAGATCACAACCTGCAAGTGTGAATAAAATGGTTGTCGCCTCATTTCCTCTAGCATTCTCTTGGAAAATATGCATATAATTGTGTGTTATAACTTGTAATCACTCTGTGCAGCTTGTACTGTATCTCTCTGGTTAACTCTTTATCGGGTCGAAATAGATCATTAAATCAGATTACAGTAGTTGACATTAGGAGTGGATCAAAAAGCTTTTCAAAATTGTCCACAGACAGGAATGGGTGTTGTTGAAAAGTTTTAGGCAGTGGCGGTTCTAAAGGGGGGACAGGGGGGGCCGGTGCCCCCGTGTCAACAAGCTTGGCCCCCCCTCTGGCCCCCCTAAATTTGGACGCATATTTTTGTGTCTAAACGCCACGGAGAAACAAGATCAGCCATCGGTGGCGCACGCACTCGCTCTGTTTGCTTTCGCGCGCTCTCGCTCTGTCAGTTACGGTGCTGCGCGCATCAGTTTCTCGCATTCGTTAGAAGTTAACCCCCAAATTGACACAGGTAATAAGATTAAACTTCAGTCATGTTCATGTTGTGAAACACTATCAAAATGTCCACTGTTGATGATATTAGACTTCTGTTTTCAATAGCGATTTTAACACTTTTAATAGAGGAAGTCCTCGGCTATGCATGAGGCTATTGTGCAGAGATTAAGTGTAAGTTACATAGTTTTACGTTAGGAAATGCAGTCTTGAACTTACAAACAGTCTGCAAGACAGAGAACAGATGAAACACAGTAATCCAGTTTAGTTTTCAGTCACGTAAAGTCATATTCAACTTGTTCAGTTTTACCTTAGTTCGTTTTTTGATTTCAGTCGTGACATAAAGCACGAATCTTTAACACATGATTTATTTACAACACATTTTTACACGTAATAGTTTAACTTACTAATTTCTAATAACTACTTTTTTTATCTTTCCCATGGTGACAGTCGGTGCATATATTTTACTAGTTATTCTGCAAGATAGTTGTATTCAGATGAAAGTACCTTTATTCTATAGTCTTTGAATCAGATTAAAGTGTAATTTAAAGACTTCACTAGGCTATGTTAACTAGGAAAGTTGAAATAATTAGTCAAGTTATTGTTTAACTGGTATGTTGTATAGACAATTAAAAAATACACAGTAAATACTTATTAAAAGGAGGCTAATAACACTGACTTAAATAAAAAAATAATCTAAAACTGCTTTTATTCAAGAAATAAACAAAAAAAAAAGACTTATTATGACTCTAGAAGAATGTTTGTGTATAGGAAATACTGTAAAAATCTCCTTGGTTTGATTTAGATCACTTGGAAAACATTACTGTATTTTAAATTAATGGAAAGGCAAAAAATGGACTTCAACTGCATCTGTTAAAGTTTACAGGTGTAAAAATGAGTCTTGATGTAGAAATGTGTTATCCAACAATACAAAGTGACTTGTCAAATAAATGAACATGGAAGATTATTTTGAGTTTAGGTTATTTAATTAGCTTATTTACGAAGACAGGGCAGCACTATGGCGCAGTGGGTAGCACAATCGCCTCACAGCAAGAAGGTTGCTGGTTCGAGCCCCGGCTGGGTCAGTTGGCATTTCTGTGTGGAGTTTGCATGGTCTCCCCGTGTTGGCGTGGGTTTCCTCCGGGTGCTTCAGTTTCCCCCACCAGTCCAAAAACATGTGGTACAGGTGGTACACTAAATTGTCTGTGGTGTATAGGTGTTTCCCAGTGATTTGGTGCAGCTGGAAGGGCATCTGCTGCCTAAAACAAATGCTGGATAAGTTGACAGTTCATTCCACTGTGGCGGCCCCAGATTAATAAAGGGACTAAGCCGAAAAGAAAACGAATGAATGAATGTTTATGAAGACTGCAGAGTGATGCATAAAATAATGACTTTAAATAATTAAATAGTTTGTGATGTATGTTAAAGTGTACCCCCTAAATGTACAAGTGGCCCCTGCCCAGCCCCCCCAGTTACTCTGGTCTAGAACCGCCACTGGTTTGAGAACAACTTTGATAAACTTTTGACCCACTTCAAATGTTGATTACTGTAGACCCTTAGCATCTCAAAATAAAAGGTTTTGATCATCTCGTATTTAAACCTGGACCCCTCTGAAATCTGTGTGCATTAGTGCATACCAGCGGGACAGAACCTCTGCTCAGGACCGTCATAAATGGCAAGGTTTTTGCTAACAGGAATACTGTCATCTTTGAGCGTCAGATGAGCCGGCTGGTCGTGTTCGTGATTTGTCCCGCTCAAAGCCACAGACGACAACAGATCAAAGCTGATCTTCCCGTCAGGTTTGGGGTACTCGATGGGAGAACAGTCCTTTGCCGGCTTCAGCTGAGCATAGTCTGAGCCTAAAGGACAACAATTTGTTTATCATTAGAAATACAATAAAGACTGATGACGGATAATCGCATATTTAACACTCTGGATGTATATGAAATCTCATTTTTCTCTGCTTTTTGAAAACACTCATATTTACAACTTGAATTTAAAGGGGACCTATTATGCAAAATCACCTTTTTAAGGCATTTAAAAACAGTTGTATGGCAACAGTCATTGAATATAACCTGTTAATAATGGTTAAAATCTATTAATTTTATTTTCCATCGCCAAAAAACAGTCTGCAGATACACTTTGGTTGACATTCTCCCTTTGTACATGCCATCAGAGGGGGAAAGCCAGACTCATTAGTAACCATGTCTCCCTCATTAGCATAGGAGTTAGTCCTGTTTTTGAAACTGCCACTATGCTGACACACAGACGTTTGTAGCTCCGCCCTCTTTTGAAATAAGCACAATCTCATTTAAATTTAAAGAGACAGTCACCCAAATGACATAATTTGGACCAAAGCCTAAAAGGGTCAGCTTTAAAGAGTTTTAAAACATTATTTGTGTGCTCTCTTAAGCTAAAATTTCACATTCACACTCTAGGGACATCAGAGACTTATTTAACATTTTATATCACATCTTATTTTACATCTTGCATTTAAAAAAGGGGCATAATAGGTCACCTTTAAGATTATTTAAAACCTTTTTTAAGATTATTATGATTTAAATTTAAGACCTGTATCACAATGTTGGTCTAATTTGTAGCCATAACACAGTTAATTATATACAGACTAGCAAAACAAGAAACACAGAAATAAATCTTTAGTGCTTTTTAGAGGTATTTAGGTTTCAGGAATTTTTAGTGGTGCCAATAATTTTGAAATATTGATTTTTCCGTTGTTCTTTAATTTTTAATTTTGTGAACTAAAATGGACTATTGTGAACTAACCTGAATTATAATGACCAAAATGACAGAGAATGTCTTTGGTTATGTCAGAGTATAACCTGTATTTCTATGCTTTGAATCAACATTTAAATAAAGTGTTTTTGCACTGGCAAGGAATGCAGCAAAATATGAAAGCCATCAGATAATTACAAGTATGCATGCCGATATTGTACAAAAACCCACTCTGCCTTGGTCATTTTCAAACTTTTTGAAAGTAATTAATAATGTTCATGTAAATTCAATAATTTATTAATTTTATTTTAAAGTATGATCTGACCCTATATGAGAGAGGGTGGTGGTGGGGGGTTGGTGGGCTCATTTGGTGCTTTCCAAATATCATATTCATTTTATTAACTATTAGAATTAACATATTTAATCCATAAACTACAGAAAATAAAAATAGTAGTTACTAGTTACATAAAAAACAACATGCATGTGACCCCTGGGGTGATTAGGTTATATAAAAGACACAGCAGATAGATTTTATGGCAGGAAGTTAAACTTTTACATCACTCACATACAGTAAAAAATAAACACAGGCCACAACTGAACATGGAGGATGATCTCTGAGTGGTGTTCTCCAAAATTAAATGAAAAACAGACTTTTTTTTTTTTTTTTTTTTTTTAAATCGCCACTCAATTTATGGAAGTAAAGCCTGTTGTGGAAGTTTACTGGGGGCAAAGTGTTCTTTTTAATGTATTTGTTTTGATACTGTGTTTATAAGGAAGAGCTGAAAATGAATAGGGTCAGATCATACTTTAAAATAAAATGAATAAATTATTGAATTTACATGAACATTATTAATTACTTTCAAAAAGTTTGAAAATGACCAAGGCAGAGTGGGTTTTTGTACAATATTGGCATGCGTACTTGTAATTATCTGATGGCTTTCATATTTTGCTGCATTCCTTGCCAGTGCAAAAACATTTTTTTTATATGTATAACCACCTCAGGAGCATATTGGGGGTCACGAGTCACTTTGCTGTTTTGGGGGTCAAAGGCTGAGAAGTTTGGGAACCCCTGATCTAAAACAACCTTTTTTCATAATAAATGTCTCACCGCTATGCTTTAAAGTCCATGGCTCTTTTCCTCTAAAAATCCAGTAGAAGATCCCAGTGTAGACCATCCCACCGTAGAGGCCGAAGTACGTATGGAAGGATGGTCTGATGTTCCTCACCGAACGCAGCTCCTTCCAAACCCAGGACTTTTTCAAAGCTTCCTCATATTCAGGAATATAGAGACCTAACAGAGACACAAAACATCTTTAAAGCAGAGGTGAAAATCAGACTTTTTCCATGTTTAAACTCTATAATCGGATCCCAGATGCATCTACCAATGCAGAAAATGTTGTTAACATAGGAATATAGGAAAGAGATTTTTGTTATATTTTAGATGCCATTAATCTGCACATGGCGGCTCAGTGGCTCACTGTCAGCTCACAGCAAGAAGGCTGCTGATTCGAGTGCTCGAGTCCAAACACATGCGCTATAGGTGAATTGGATAAACTAAACTGGCTGTAGTGTATGAGTGTGTGTGTGTCTGTGTGTGCGTGTGAGTTAGAGAGAGAGAATGCAAGTCTGTATGGGTGTTTTCCAGTACTGGGTTGCAGCTGATATCCACTGTGTAAAAAATAGGCTTTGGATCTGGGCTCTGACTGGGCCACTCAAGGACATTCACAGAGTTGTTGTGAAGCCACAGCATTGATATTTTGCAGGTGTGCTTTGGGTCACTGTCCTGCTGGAAGACGAACCGTCGCCCCAGTCTGAGGTCAAGAGCACTCTGAAGCAGGTTTTATTCAGGATGTCTCTGTACAATGCTGCATTCATCTTTCCCTCTGTCCTGACTAGTCATCCAGTTCCTGCTGCTGAAAAACATCCCCACAGCATGATGCTGCCACCACCATGCTTCACTGTAGGGATGGTATTAGCCTGGTGATGAGCAGTGATTGGTTTTCTTCAAACGTAATGCCTGGCATTCACTCCAAAGAGCTCAATTTTAGTCTGAGAGTCCTTCAGATGCCTTTTGGCAAATTCCAGGCGGGCAGTGGCTTCCGTCTGGCCCCTCTACCATACAGGCCTGATTGGTGGATTGCTGCACAGATGGTTGTCCTTCTGTAAGGTTCTCCTCTCTCCACAGAAGAACGCTGGAGCTCAGACAGAGTGACCATCGGGTTATTGATCACCTCTCTAAGGCCCTTCTCCCCTGATCCTTGAGCTTAGATGGCCGGCCAGCTCTAGGAAGAGTCCTGGTGGTTTCAAACATCTTCCACTTACGGATGATGGAGGCGGCTGTGCTCATTAGAAATTTCAGAGCAGCAGAAATGTTTCTGTAACCTTCCCCAGCCTTGTGCCTCGAGACAATCCTGTCTTCATGTCTTCATGCTTGGTTTGTGCTTTGACATGCACTGTCAACCCTGAGACCTTATATAGACAGGTGTATGCCTTTTCAATTCATGTCCAATCAACTTAATTTACCACAGATGAACTCCAGTAAAACATCTCAAGAATGATCAGTGGAAACAGACCTGAGCTCAATTTAGAGCTTCAAGGCAAAGGCTGTCAATACTTCTGTACATGTGATTGTTCAGGTTTTTTATTTGTAATAAATTTGCAACAATTTAAAAAACTCTTTCTCCACATTGTCATTATGGGGGATTGTGTGTAGAATGTTGAGGAAATAAATTAATTTAATCCATTTTGGAATAAGGCTGTAACATAAGAAAATGTGGAATAAGTGAAGCGCTATGAATACTTTCCCGATGCACTGTATGCTGGAATAGTTGGCGGTTCATTCCACTGTGGTGACCCCTGATAAATCAGAGACTAAGCCTAAGTAAAATTAATAAAAAACCTGCACATTTCCAGCCAGTTTATTTACAGAGACCAGAGCTAGTGTTATTAGATTAATCACTAAAATACTCACTGTCAGCGTAATTCATAAACACATTGATTATGAACTCAACGGTCAGCTGACTGATTATTTCTCTAAAGAAAGAGAATTATACTAATAGTGTTTATTTGCAAAAGCAGCATATCAAAAAAAAACAAAAAACTTAAATCATGCTAGTCGATTAGATGAAATAAACTATATAAATGTATATCCAGGAGCTGTTCAGAAATATTCTGGGTCAAGCCTAGAAGTTGTAAGCTCTTCAACTGCATGTCCTCCTTAATGTCCCAAGACCATGTTTAATATCCTGTGAGTTACACCTCAGCTAATCTGCATAGAAGTGTGGGTCGGCTACCTGTGGTTTGTGACTGCAGATTCTCATCAGTGATTTTGCTGAAGGCGGTCTCGGCCGCCAGCATGCCGCTCTTCATGGCCGTGTGTGTGCCTTTGATCTTGGGCACGTTCATGAAGCCTGGACTGCAGCCGATCAACATGCCGCCTGGAAACGTCAGCTGAGGGATTGACTGGAGGGGGGAAATTGTGGATGTGAGAAGTTAAAAGAGACAGGAGAAAAAGGAAGAATATTATGCCTTGAAGTAGACATATGCCAACATACAGTTGAGGTCTAAATTATTCAATTTTTTTATTCTTTTTCAAATGTTTCCCAAATGATGTAAAACAGAGCAAGCAATTTTTCCACAGTATTTTCTATAATATTTTTTTCTTCAGGAGAAAGTTTTATTTGTTTTATTTCAGCTAGTTTAAAAGCAGTTTTTAATTGTTTTAAAACCATTTTAAGGTCAATATTAGCCCCCTTAAGCAATATTTTATTTTGATTGTCTACAATGACTTGCCTAATTACCCTAACTTGTCTATTTAACCTAGTTAATTCTTTAAATGTCACTTTAAGCTGTATGGAAGTAAAATCTAGTAAAATATTAATATTCATTCATTCATTCATTTATTTTCTTGTCGGCTTAGTCCCTTTATTAATCTGGGGTCGCCACAGCGGAATGAACCGCCAACTTATCCAGCAAGTTTTTACGCAGCGGATGTCCTTCCAGCCGCAACAAATCTCTGGGAAAAATATTAATATTTCTAATATCTAGTAAAATATTATTTACTGTCATGATGGCTGAAATAAATCAGTTATTAAAGATGAGTTATTAAAACTATTATGTTTAGAAATGTGTAATAAATTGTGTGAGAAATAAAAAAATCTTCTCTTTATTAAACAGAAACTGGGAAAAGAAATAAACAGGAGGAATAATAATTTTGACTTGTACAAATGTCCAATAAGTCAATGGATCGTAATAATGAACTAGCACAATATTTGATATAGTGGGCCCTTCAAAACACATTTATTCATTCATTGATTCATTCATTTTCCTTCGACTTAGTCCCTTATTCATTAGGGGTCGCCACAACAGAATGAACTGCCAACTATTATTGCATATGTTTTACACGGTGGATACCCTTCCAGCTGCAACCCATCACTAGGAAACACCCATTCAAATTTACACACACTCACACACTACAGCCAATTTAGTTTATTCAATTCACCTATAGCGCATGTCTTTGGACTGTGGGTGTTTCGTGTCAGCACGTATTGGTTATTTATGTTTGTATTATGTGTATCGTTGGCTGCGTCCGAAACTGCATTCTTCCATACTATATAGTACACTATAATCAGTATGCGAGCCAAGTAGTACGTCCGAATTCATAGAATTCGAAAATCAGTATGCGAGAAGTACCCGGATGTCTTACTACTTCCGGCGAGATTCTGGAGTGCGCATCCCATGCACACTGCGCTATCCCACGAGCGAATTCATTAATGGAAGTGAAGCGACGCAACTGACGCAGGTAGGTCACGTGACCATGACAAAATGGCGGATGTAGTACGTCCGAATTCCATTCATACTTTTTACATTCATACTGTATAGAACGTACCGTTCTAACGACAGAGTAGTACGTTTAAATTCAAATGCAGAACCTACTAAGTAGCAGGCGGTTTCGGACGCAGCCATTGTGTTTTTCTTTCCATCACCCCAGTTCACTTCCTTGTTTTTCCTACTGCTGTTTCAGATTGGCTGGTTCACCTCCACTTGATACAACCAATTCTGAAACTGCCTTATGTTGACTCTTTCCTTAGTAGCAACTTGATTTTGGTCTCAGCCAATCAGATCACTCCAGCTCAGTATATATTTTGTGACTGCAAACAGTTTGTCAGTCTTTGTTGGCTCAATTTGTTATTGGTTTCTGTGCTTGTTTGCTTGCTTGAATCTGTGTTTTTATCCCCATTTGTTTTGTTGTGATACATTGTCTGTCTTCACCTTTATTTACACTGTGTTGTCATTTTGGTTTGTTCTTAACTGTGCAATCATTCATTCCCTTTCCTCATGTTTCCCTACAGAGGTTTGGTAGAAAGACTGGTAGGTAAGTAGGTCACGTGAAATACATTTCAACACAGGAGTTCAACTGTCTAGAGATACACTAGGGAAAGGGGTGAGTGCCAACACGTGTATTTTTGGTTAAGTGGATAGTTAGTGTAGTTTAGGTAAAACGTCTTGGACCTTGAAGATTTATTTTTCACATTTTTGTTTTTTTAGACTAGATTAGAGGGGATTTGATATTAGTAAGACTGCTTGGTTTTGATTATTTCTTTGCTTTAGTGCCAGTCTTTCTAATTTAGGTTTTGTTTTGGGTTGTGATTTGTAAATATTGTAAATAGCTCACAATAAAATTACAATTGTTTTTGTTATGTCCATTTATGTATTAATTCTGCTCTTTTTATTTTTGGGAGTTGTTCTGTGTCTCTCTGCAGGAAGCAGCTGCTTGCTCCTTTGTTTGGTCCTGCCCCTGTTTCAATTGATGCCACACCCTGCCTTGTCAGCTGACTCCTGGCTGCCTATAAATTCTTCCTCTGTCACTTTCTGTTTAGCTGTTTGAGCTCACTTGTGGTTGGTAGTTGTGTGTTTAGGGTTATAGAAAGAAAGTGTGTTTGTTTGTTAGATTTGTTGAATTGGAGTTTGTCTAAGTGTTTGAGAAAGATCTGTGAAAGTATTTAGTGCTTTAGTTCTGGCTTTGTTGATGTTGAAAATCTGACCTCTGTCTGTTAAATGACTACTCTGCTTTTTTGCCCCTTTTTGGATTTGTTTGCGGATTGTAAATATTTGTACATAGTAAGAAGAGAGCTTGACGCCATTTTCTTTTGTACCTTCTTTAATTGATTGTTTCTGTGGACAAGGGAGTAAGGTAAGAAAGTGTATTTTATTTTCTTTCTTTTTGCTGAAAATAGGGAATTTAGAGGGGATTTAAACTTAGATTGTTTGGTTTATTGTTTTGGCCTGGTCAGCTCCTGAAGTAAAAAAAAAGAGACAAATTTTGTTTGAGAAAATCATTGTGAAAATAAAATCTTTATATATTTTCTTAAGCAGCAATGTGTGTGTAGTCTTCCCTTTCATGTCACGTCCTTACCCCTAGACGGGGCGTAACAGTTTTATTAAACAGAGTTAATATTGAATCCAACTCAGTTGTGTTTTTCTATTTAACATTAACATAGAAATATAATATAGCTATTTATTTAATGCATTGACATTTCTAGTCAGACTTTATTGTAAAGTGTCACCTACTGTATTTTAAGATTCAAAGTAAATTGGCACACTGCCACTTTAGCTCTCAAAAAAATTTTAATGTCAAAATTACAAAATCACTACGTTTCGACCGACATGGTCTTCATCAGGTGATGAAGACCATGTCGGTCGAAACGTAGTGATTTTGTAATTTTGACATTAAAATTTTTTTGAGAGCTAAAGTGGTAGTGTGCCGATTTACTTTGAATCTTTTGCTACTTATGTTTGTTTTTTTATATACTATAAATCAATACACTGTTTTTTGTTTTTTTGGTATTATACCTATTAAAGCAATCTTTTTTGCAGCTTAGATCAATATCATGATAATATCATATACCATGATGAAAGCTATAGCAAATAATTACAACAAAAATGTTTGATACTATCATAGGCCTACCTGAAAGCCTCCTTCATTGAGGGCTCTGGCTCCATATGCAATCCTGTTTCCTCCCTCCAGGGTGGACATCACCGAAGGGTGATGCTTCCAGCGCTGGAACTCCCTGAATGGACTCATGTAGGGATTAGTGTAGTCCAAACCTACCTAAGTAGACAGAGACAGATTTACAGTTCAACCCAGTACAATAACTGCATCGGGCTTGGTTGTCTGCTAATCCATTTTGAAATAAGGCTGTAACATTAAAAAATGTGGGAAAAGTGAAGCGTTATGAATACTTTCCAGATGCACTGTATATTGCTTGTTTGCACTGTAGGCTGAGGCCCCGTTTACACTAATGTGTTTTAGTTATACTCATTGATAACGAGTGTAAGTTTTGCTACGGTTACGCCATTCGTCCACACTACGCCGGAATTTTCGAGCGCCGAAAACCAAGCGTTTTGGAAACGCTGAAGAGGTCGTTTTCATTCTAAAACGCTGCTGCTCCATCTCAGTGTGGATGGGGGAAAACGGAGACATCTGAAAACTGAGGCAGGACTGCAGACATTCGCCTCTCTGATTGGGGCTTTTCCTTAATATTAGGTAGCCTACACACACAGTTCAGTCCTGCATCCTTTCCTTGTAATTTCAGACTTCGCAAGTTTTATATGGACTCCCGTGGACATGTCGGTAAATATCCAAAGGGAACAGTGTTCTAACCTTATTCACATCATCCTGGATACGTATGTTGTTTCACTATCTTAACAATAAAATAAAAACATAATATAAAGAACTGCTATTTTCATTTTGATATTAACAACTTAACAGACAGCAGAAATGTTGAGGCGTCGTGCTGCATATATAAGCGTCATCTTCACTTTGTGCATATTTATAACAAGACGGAACCTTTAACATCACTGCCTCATTTTATTTTCATTAAAGATACGAAACATACACTCTCTCGTGCTAAAAATCAGTGTTAATAGTCAATAATGGCCATGATAAAAATATAATGTACAATAAGTTTATACTTCATATGAAATAAAGGCAAGCAATGAGTCAATATACAGAATGAACGTGGTTACATTAATTAATAACTTATCTTTGCGCTCAGCCAAAACACGTTACCTGAGAACAAGTAATAGATTCTTCAAGTAAAAGAGGTCGAGCCTTCTCTTTCATGGCTCCTACACTCTGAAATAGCCTTCCTGATAACGTCCGAGGCTCAGACACACTCTCCAAGTTCAAAACTAGATTAAAGACCCATCTGTTTAGTAAAGCATACACTCAATGCATCACCTAGCGGGTTCCACACAGGCTTCTGCATCTTGTTTATATACAATATGAACAGCAGCTACGCTAATTATTCTCTTTATTCTCTATTTTCATCTGGGGATACTCATCCCGAGGTCCTCAGATTATGCGGAGTCACTGATTGGATCCAAGACCAGCGACGTGATGATCCCAAGGATTCCATATCCGGGACCAGGCCATATCCTGAGCTGCTGCTGCGCTGATGGTCATGGGGAGTGGAGAACATGAGTCTGATTCCAGCGACGCTCCAGGGACAGACGAGTCTTCGCTGAGGCCATCTTCCAGCCTTAACCACGGCGAATGAAGCTCTGCACAAGACTTTTGGCCAGCGGAGAAATTAAAATGGTCGTGTCCAACTGAGTCTGGGGCTGTTTCTCAATTCCAAGAACGCAGAGAACGGACTTGTGTTCTTGTGGAGATCGGTCTTGCCAGGTGTCCTCGGAAGAACGAACTCAGGAGACCGCGAGGGCAGAGAACGCGTCCTTTGAGAATTGAGATGCTGCGTTCTTCCTGATGGTCACATGACCTTGACGTGTTTTAAATGGTAAATTATTTAAACATTACAGCATTCATTCAACGATTTATTGTTTTTCCCCTTTTCAAAATATATACTTTGTATAAAACATTATAAATATATGTTGCACAATATAAATAAAACAGATTTTAATACGAATTTCAGCAAACAAACACCCTTAATGTGTTTATTCCTTTATTAAGATGTCCATGGTAATGTTTACTTTCACCGTTTCATTTAGGGAAACTCCTGAGGTAAATAGTTCATATCTATGAACTTTAATAATAAATCTAGATAAAATGCAGTGCTTCCCACCTCCAGTCGCAATGACTTCTGGGACTTCCAGAGTGAGTTCATTGCTCAAGTCTGCATCAGTGCGTCCTCGATATCAAGAACACATCCGGGAAGTTTCACGCGTCCTCCGTACTTGCGGTCTTGAGTATTGGAACTGAACTTAGGCAGCTGATGATGACGTTGCACGAGAACACGAGGACGCAAGATCGCTGAAGAACGCATATTGAGAAACAGCCTGGTTCTCTCAAGGTTTTTTTCTTCACTCCCATCAGGTGAAGTTTTTTTTCCCTCTCCGCTGTCGCCACTGCCTCGCATGGTTCAGGATTGGTAGAGCTACGCATCGATGAATTTGCTCTTCAGTGTTTGAACTCTCAGTAATGATTAAATTACACTGAACTGAGCTAAACTGAACTGAACTGAACTTAAACACTAAAACCTGAACCACACTGTTCCAGTTACTATGACCATTTATGTGAAGCTGCTTTGACACAATCTACATTGTAAAAGCGCTATACAAATAAAGCTGAATTGAATTGAAAACACCAAAGTCTGGGAATATGTCGTTAGATATAGACAACTAGATGAATTAAATATCACGTTTAAGAAATATAGTGAGCTTGGATCCAGCGGTAGATCCTTAATGAACAGTCTGACGTGCACAGCTCCGATCTGGCTAGATATGCTGCAGCGCATGCCAGAGTGTGTGTTGTGTGGACGGAGAGCTGTTCAGAAACGCTGGGTTAAACGCTAGTGTGGACGCGGATCGTTTTAATTCTAAAACGCCATTTAAAAACTGAAACGCACTAGTGTAAACGGGACCTGAGAGGACTGTGATCTCATCTGCACTGAACTGTATATCAAGAATATTCAGCTTATTAGACAATAAAACTGACTTGAGATTGAGATTAATGAGAAAATTATTATTATTATTATTATTATTATTAAGAAAAATGTTTTTGAACAGTATAAATGCTTTTACTGCTTCTTTTGACCAATTTAATGTAATGTGCATTTATATAGCACAATTGTTGTGTATGGCCATACACCCAAAGCGCTTCACAATCATGAGGGGGGTCTCTCCACACCACCAACAGTGTGCAGCATCCACTTGGATGATGCGACGGCTGCCACAGGACAACAGCGCCAGTGCACTCACCACACACCAGCTATTGGTGGAGTGGAGAGCCAATTGGTGGAAGGGGATGATTGGGAGGCCATGATCGTAAGGGCCGATAGAGGGACCCCTGCTCTTTCACGGAAAGTGCCATGGGATTTTTAATGACCACAGAGAGTCAGGACCTCGGTTTAACATCTCATCCGAAAGACGGCGCCCACTGACAGCGTAGTGTCCCCTTCACTTTTACTGGGGCAATCACACAGACCACAGGTTGAGCGCTCCCTGCTGGCCTCACTAACACCACTTCCAACAGCAACCTAGTATTCCCATGTGGTCTCCCATCCAGGTACTGACCAGACTCAGCCCTGCTTAGCTTCAGTGAGTAACCGGTCTTGGGCTGCAGGGTGATATGGCTGTGGCCCTGATTTAATGAATCTTTGCCGAATACAAGTCTATTTTAAATTAATTTCCTTAAAAACAAACACTAAAACTTTTGAACGGAACTACATTTACACACACAACATCATGAGCCAGCAATGTCTCTGCATTTCAGCTCTGCAAGTGAGTGAAACGTACTTAAAAGTACAAACAATTCAAAGCAATCACGCAATTGGGTAAATTAAACACTGCACCGTACATCTAGAGCCATGACGGCATTGGATAATAACCCATCATCACTGCCAAACTCAAGGCGTCTGGAACGGAGGCTATTTTCTATGAATCACCAGCACTCTACGAAATGACTCTTAAAAAAAAAAAGAAGTAATTTTGATATCCTAAATTTTCAGAGGGGATGAGAAAATGTCCTCATGACAGACCCTGAACCGCAACAACGTCAGAGTTCAAAGCCTTTTCCCACTCACATTTTAGATTATGAAAGAACATAATGAACGAGGTCAATAATATCCATACAGATCAAAGCCTCCTGACAAAGACATCAATCCAGAACATTCAGCTTTATGATTAAGGCTTCAAAGAGGAATCTTTTCAATATTAAATATGTGCGTTTGACCCAGAATGTTGAGGATCAAGATGACTTACGACAAAGCCCAGGGCCACCAGTGGTTCTCCTTCGTTGAGGTGGTACAGGAAAGTGCCTCCGTATGTGTTCCTGTTCAGAGGCCAGCCGACTGAGTGCTCTGCTCGTCCCGGTCGCCACTTCTTCTCATCAATAACCCAGAGCTGAAACAAATCAAAGAGTTTTCTTTTTAATTGCATCTTTTTATTAACATTTTAAACTATCAATCACAAAACACTTTAAAACAAACCAACAGACATTGCTCATTTTATGCCCCATTCACACATTCATAATCAATAAAATAATTATAGTATTAATTCAAACAAAATAATACAAAAATAAAATAAAAAAACTAAAATAAATGAAAATAAATGAAAATAAAATAAAATAAAAACAAAAATAAATAAAAATAATAAAATTAAATAAAACAAAAATATATTTAAATAAAATAAAACAAAAATAAAAAAAATAAATGTAAAAAAATAAAATAAAAATAAATGAAAATAAAACTAAATAGAAATAAAATAAAAAATAAAATAAAAATCCATCATTCACTATACATACGCAATAAATCCTAATAATACACAACATTCTATTATGAAAAAAGTTTTCAAGTCTTATTTTCTTTTTTTTTCGAAATCAAAGCAATGACAGAGATGGAAAGTTACTCTCTATTATCACTATAAATGTTGCTGCGTATAGAATAAAAGTGACTTCAAAGTGAACATGAGAAGATTAATATTTAAGATTTATATTATATTATATTATATTATATTATATTATAATATATTATATTTAGCGCTGTCAAAATTAACGCGTTAACGCATGCGATTAATTTTAAATAATTAACGCGTTAAAAAAAATTAACGCAATTAACGCAGTTCAGGTTTTTTTTACTTCCTGTTGTGGTGGACGTGTGTTCAACATGCAATAAATGTGGATAAGACCAAGGAAGCACTTTTTGAAGGCAAGTTCCAGTATAAAACAATTAGTTGCATCACAGGTTATCCAGAGTTTCATGCATGTGTTTCATTTTTAACTTTTGACATCTGTTGTAAGTTGATACCCCATGGCGAACAGAAAGAAAATCCTCCGCATTTCGTGACTCGGTGTTCCTGTAAGGTAAGGTTCCTTTTAAGGCTACACGGTAGAATTTTAATAGGAGTATTATCTTAATCATATTAAAATCGGAGTATTGGTGTCTTATGTAAATGTACTCAGAACTTCTGGTGAAGTTGCGAGCTGTCAAAGACAGGGCATTACTCTGCCTTTCAGCATGAGCCTTACAAGTTTAGCGTGTTTCCTCATTAAACGCAACGAAAGCGTACGCTTCGCGTCGTTGTGTAAGAATCCTTGTGAAATACAGTAATACTTTAGGACGCTTAGTTTAGGACGCTTAGCAAATTTGATGAACGTGATCATGCGTGTTGAATCTGAGGGGAGTCGCTCCAGTATGGAAGGCCGTTAGGGCCAAAACGTCTGCAGTGCGTTGAGTGTGTGTCTGTCTGTGTGTGTGTCTGTGTCAGGCCTGTTGAGGGGTGTCAGGGGTGGAGTGAGGTATCTGAGTAGGGGCAAGAGGGGTGTGCAATGTATTTAACGACCGGTCTGCAAGAAAATATAATTCATTTGCGGGCATTTGGGAGTCTCTGTGCACTTGCGGGATACTCCTAGTCTTAGCAACTGGATGAATGTAAAGGAGGATTAAGCAAAATTGTTTCTACTCTATAATTAATGTTCTCAACTCACAGCAATAAAACTTTACAATGAGTGCAACAGTTTGTATTCTGTAGTTTATTATAATTTTTCATTTTCCATATCTGCAATTCCTGTATTTTGGCATTTTTTTGCAGTCCACTTAGAATCCAACATGGAAATCAATGTTTTCTTTATTGGCATTGATTGTTTTGAAATTTAAATGTCATTAACATGCCTGTGTTTTAATTTCTGTAATAAATATGGCTGTCAAGCCAGGATCTTGATGGTTTATTGTGGGTATGTTGTTTACATGAAGAAATCTGTGTTACAAGTTAAACAAAAATTCTATTAAACAATTATATTTTGAATTTAAATATTTTTTGTCTTGCGTTTACATTAATTTTACATTTAAATAGCCAAAATGACAATAAATTATTTTTTTTAAAAGGTGCGATTAATTAGTAATTTTTTTTAATCAATTGACAGCACTAATTATACTATATTATACTATATTATTATATTATATTATATTATATTATATTTATCGCAGGGCAAAGGTTAAATAAAAATTAAAAGTTTGCTTTGACATGACATATGTTTTTGTGTTATACATGTTTAACACAATATGAATATATGATATACAAAATTTTGTTAGATTTATATGTAATTCGTATCACATACATATATATATTTTTTATATCTAAATATAAATAAGCATTTTGTCAAATATATGCATGCATGTGTGTATTTATATAGAGTATTTTGAGGGATGTAAACAAAAACAATGGTTCCAATGTATTTCCTGTTTTACATTATTAGTTTCATTAGCCTCCAAGAATCCAAAAAGACCCATGTTTTGAAAAATAATGTTATGACAGCTGTTTTAACATTAGGTTATAGTTGAATTGCCTCTTGTTAGAGTTATGAAATAGTTTGATAAGCAGGAAATGTTCACAGGCCAATGACATGACCGCATTGAAATAGTCTATATACACAGTACACACACATACACTCAAAACAAATTTCATTTTGGATGCGATTCTTTTTTGCCCAGAACTTATTATATAATAATATTTGTATGATCATACTGAATCATCAGCCAGGTAAGAGTGTTTTCTTGTACCTCTTTGAGGCCGATGGCGTAAGTCTGCGGCTCACACTTCTCCCTCAGATTAAACTGTTTGTACAGTTGCTTGGCCAGATGTCCATGGCAGCCTTCACCAAACATAGTGACCTTCGCGTGGAGCTCCATCCCTCTCTCAAACACATCCTGGAGGAGTTCAACAGAGCGTGAAATGTGCTGGTAATAGCACATAAATATACAACACACACACACACACACACACACACACACACACACACACACACACACACACACACACACACACACACACACACACACACACACACTAGAATCACTTTACCCAGAGTTACTTATATTCCCTCTGTGCACTTCAGAAACTCATTTAGCCTTGGTATGAACATCTAACTTTTTTTTCTTATGAATATAAATCACTATAATCATGAGATGTGTTTGAAAGGTGAACTCCGGGTGAGAGTTTCAT
This sequence comes from Danio rerio, assembly GCF_049306965.1. Classification (NCBI taxonomy): domain Eukaryota; kingdom Metazoa; phylum Chordata; class Actinopteri; order Cypriniformes; family Danionidae; genus Danio; species Danio rerio. The sequence continues at coordinate 52,742,392 of NC_133189.1, forward strand.
CAGAACAGCATTGCATATTTTAGGTATACTGATGTAGAAAACCAAATGGTTGTGACAAACCTTTGGAGAGCCGTCTTTAGCAATGCCAACATCATTGGTTGCAATTCCTTTCACACTTCCATCTTCATGAAACAGCACCTGGAGGTCAATCACAGGTTTGCAAAGCAGGATGTTAATATAAGAAACGCATCTACCTGACAAAAGTATTGTCGTCGATCCCAGTTGTAAAAGTAGGAAATAATAACTTGACTTCTAGTTAATCATTTGGAAAAGTGGCAGAAGGTTTGTCTGATGAATCATCTGTTGAGCTGCATCCCAATCATCACAAATACTGCAGAAGATCTACTTTAACCTGCACAAAACCAAGATTCTCACAGAAATCAGTCAAGTTTGGTAAAGGAAAAATCATGGTTTGTGGTTACATTCAGTATAGGGGCCAGCGAGAGATCTGCAGAGTGGATGGCAACATCAACAGCCTGAGGTATCAAGACATTTGTGCTGCCCATTACATTACAAACCACAGGAGAGGGCAAATTCTTCAGCAGGATAGCGCTCCTTCTCATACTTCAGCCTCCACATCAAAGCTCCTGAAAGCAAAGGTCGAGGTTCTCTAGGATTGGCCAACCCAGTCACCCGACATGAACATTATTGAGCATGTCTGAGCTAAGATGGAGGAGGCATTGAAGATGAATCCAAAGAATCTTGATAAACTCTGGGAGTCCTGCAGGAGCACTTTCTTTGCCATTCCAGATGACTTTATTAATGAGTGAATTGAGTCATTGCAGAGATGTATGGATGCAGTCCTCCAAGCTCATGATGGAGTCAGACACAATATTCATTCTGTTTCCACTGCAGCATGACTTTATATTCTATACTGGACATTATTTCTGTTCAGTGACAAGACTCTTGTCCAAGCAAAGTCAGACCTTAATGTCCTAATCAAATAATTAAAAGTCAAGGCATGATCGTAATTTATTCTGGTAAAATAAGTGTAATCTAGAGGTCTTTGCCTTTCATATAAGCCACTTCTAATACCAAATTATCAACCAGAAGTCAAGTTATTATTTGCTGTTCCTACAACATGGATAGGCGACAAGACTTTTGTCAGGTAGTGTATTTGTTTAGCAGTTAAGCATTTTCAGAAACCAGATGAGATCCCTATTTTCACTTCATATTTACATGTGTTCAATGACATCTATTGTGGCCACTTGTGTTCATTTTAAACTTTTATTTTATCAGGCTTAAACTATCCATTTAGGCTTGATGTTTATAATGGATGTTAATTAAAGCACAACACTTGAACAGTGTTATTTATATTGTTGACTTGTGTACTTGAATTATGTTTCAATAATTGCAAATGTTTCAAATAACATTCAAACACAGAAATAATACATTTTTACTAGTTAGACTGAGCGTGTGCTGCGTTTATGTCATTAACCTCACACAATATCAATATCTGCTTTGGCTTAATATTAAAAAACTAGCAAAGACGCTTTAATATGTTGTGTTTTATTAAACTGCACAGAGCAGCATTTTAACAGAAGACTAAAATCTATTTAGTCTGATAAAACAGTGCTGCTGCTTCTCCACGTGATCATGGACTGTGGCATAATAAAAGCTCTGCTGCTCTCATGCTGCACATGATCCTTTCTTAACAGAAATTGCTTCAGCGATTCTCTTCACTTTGACTACTTTCAGCCTTATTCTGTTTCATTCTATCATGATGTAGGAGTTTAATACTTTAGCTTATCCATCATCATTATTTCTGTAGGTGTGCATATGATGTAATAAAAACCTCAACTCCCATGATTCCACACTCAGTCATGTCTTTGTTTGTTGTGAATAAACACCCTCTAGTGGGAAAAATTTTATATTGTGTGCCCTTAATAGTAAATGCCACTTTAATATTTGCGTTTCAATGTGTTTAATAATTTTTGTTTCAATGCATATCTGTTTAAATATACAGTAGTTATCATTCAAAGTGAATCAATGTAATGTAAGGTATTTCTTTATTTAATGCCATGTCAGCAACCAAGGCTATTTTCATGGCAGGAACCTTTCAACAATAAATATATAATTTAAAATCAACAAACAAATGAATACATAAATTAAATAAGATTTTTAGTGTTGATCCATGATAAAAATTCTAAAATCTTTTCTGGTTTCACTTCGTTAAATATGTCCATAAGAGTTCATTTATTAAATAAGTCTTCTGGAATACAAAGTGAATCAAAAATGTTTTTTAAAATTGTCCTAGGACAAGAATGGGTGTTGTTCAATAGTTTTAAGACAACTTTGATGGTAACAATCCACTTCAAATGTTGACTACAGTATATGCCTTTATGAATGACATTATATGTAAATGATTTGTTGTGTGTGAAATAAAATTAGTTTATTGTATGTAAATGTTTTATTTTGTACAATCAGTACATCAAAATGTAAAAATGCCAAGTATACGTCAAAGGATTATTTTTTCTCTCTCAATGCAATTTTGACCCAGTGCATCTTATAGCCAAGTGCAATTTATTTTATAGAAAACACAGCACACTTTTAGAAATGGAAAGCAAGGCATTCTGACCTCAGCTGCGGCATAGCCTGGATACAGCTCCACTCCTAGCTCTTCCGCCTGTTCCCCAAGCCAGCGTACAAAATGCCCCAAGCGAACAAGGTAGTTTCCATGGTTATTCATTGGAAGTCCTGTTCGTCACAAATTGCATGATGTGAATAACCCAGACATGAAAAAAGCTCTTATGGTTTGCGCAGGTTATAAAACCATTCAGTACATTCTGACAAAACAAGAACATTTATATACTTCTGAAGTCACTTCAGTCCTATTGTGTGCATTGTGAGCTCATCCTTATGCAACGGAAATAACCTACCTGGTAGTATTGGTACGGGAATGCGGTATTTTTCTGTCAAAATGGAAAACTTGTCCTCTGTAACTGGAGTGTTCAATGGTGCCTGTTGGACATAAATCAAGAAGCTCAGAAAATTCACATAAATAGAACCCAATACATCAAAAACAGGGGACAGAGTCTATTAGATATTATAATAAATATTTTTAAGTGCCCCATTTTACTATTTACATACAGTCAGATCCATAAATATTGGGACATCGACACAATTCTAACATATTTGGCTCTACACACCAACACAATTGATTTTAAATGAAACAAACAAGACGTGCTTTAACTGCAGACTGTCAGCTTTAACTTGAGGGTTTTTACATCAAAATCAGGTGAACGCTGACGGCAACAGATTCCAAATGCAAATAGCACACTTGAAAATACCTCTGGACCTTTTATCTGCTCATTGTCATTTTGATATTGAGGGAATAACACACATCCAGCCATAGAACAGCTTAGAAGCCAATTGTCCAATTACTTTTGGACCCTTAACAAGTGGGAGGCACATATGCAAACTGTTGTAATTCCTACAGCGTTCACCTGATTTGGATATAAATACAATAAAATTAAAGCAAAGCAATGGATATGTTTTATTTTAAATCCATTGTGTTGGTGTATAGAGCCAAAAATGTTGTGTCGATGTCCCAATATTTATAGAGCTAGCTGTATATTAGTTTTATTGTAGGATGCAATTTAGCTGTTAGTGAATGACAAACATAATCAAAGCTTTAATAATCAACTTGCTTTTGATGTGATAATCACAATAGACTGGGTCACCTGACCAATCAGAGCAGAGCAGGCTCTCAGAAAGGTAACGTTTAGAGGAGTATTGATATTGTGAGAAAAGAGCTGATGCTGCGATGGATATTATGAGAAAATTAAAGTGTCAGAAGTATTAGCCCCCTCTGTCAAGTTTTAATTCTTTTATTTTATTTTTTTTACCTTTTTTCCACACATTTCTTCAACACATTTCTAAACATAATAGTTTTAATAACTAATGTCTAATAACTGATTTTGTTTATCTTTACCTTAATGACAGTACATAATATGTGACTAGATATTTTTCAAGATACTAGTATTCAGCTTAAAGTGACATTTAAAGGCAGGGGTCGTCAATCTTGGTCCTGGAGGGCCGGTGTCCCTGCAGGGTTTAGCTCCAACTTGCCTCAACACACCAGCCTGGATGTTTCAAGTATACCTAGTAAGACCTTGAGTAGTTTGTTCAGGTGTGTTTGATTAGAGTTGGAGCTAAAATCTGTAGGGCACCGGCCCTCCAGGAACAAGTTTGGTGAGCCCTGTTTAAAGGCTTAACTAGGGTAATTAGGTTGACTAGGCAAGTCATTGTATAACAACAGTTTGTAGCCAATCAAAAATATGTATTGCTAAAGGGGGTGTAATAATATTGACCTTAAAACAGTTATTAAATCTGCTTTAATTATAGCAAAAAATAAAACAAACAAGATTTTCTGCAGAATAAACAAATATTATAGGAAATACTGTGAAAAATTTCTTGCTCTGCTAAACATCATTTGGGAAATATTTTGAAAAAGAAAATTCATAGGAGGGCGAATAACTCTGACTTCAACTTTAAATAAATCTATTGTAGGTTTACAAAAAACATGTGGGCTCTTTAATAAAATGTCAGCAGAGAATGCATTTGTACCCCTCTCTCCTTCCAGTCTGGAATGAGCTCGTTAAGTGCGGTGGGCTCCAGACAGGCTCCAGACAGTGTGTGAGCTCCGATCTGAGATGCCTTTTCCACCACACAAACCCGCAGCTCCTTCTCATGCTGATTGGCCAGCTGCTTCAGCCGGATTGCAGCTGATAGGCCGGCTGGACCACCACCAATAATGACAACGTCTGCCTCATCAGCGAAGCGTTCCATTTCTACCCCTGAAAACATTCAATTATAATTCAACTTCATTTGTCATGCAGTTCACAATAATTATTGTTACAAAGCAGCTTAACAAAAGGTGCACATTATTGCATTACAATCAATGTTAGAAAAGTTAAATTTATTAGTTAACATAACTTCATTAGTTGCTAATAATTTTAACTAATTAACTAGAACCTAAAAGCTTTTCAAGAGTTCACACTTAGCTGATAATCAAAAAAGCGTATTTGGCATATAATATCCTCAAGCCCGGGGCTCCCTCCCGTTAGAAGGACGAGAGGGGAGTTTGAGGTCAGGTAGGTCTCGAGAACTCCCCTGCTTGTCACCCTGAGAAGTGTGAACTAAGGTTGTATTGGGTGATAATTTGTTTTAGTCGATTGGCTATGGTTTATGTTTTTGGACGGTGGGAGGACACCGGGGAACCCGGGGGAAACCCACGCGAACACGGGGAGAACATGCAAACTCCGCACAGAAACACCGACCGGCCCGAAGGTTGGACCGGCGGTGTTCTTGCTGTGAGGCAACAGTGCTACCCACTGGGCCACCGTGTCGCCCGATCAGAAAAAGGAGGTGGATGAAGGGGTGGAAAGGGGGGGAGCTTCAAGACGAAGATAACTGGAGTGAAAAACTCAGGTTATTTATAATGCTTCCGTAATCATCTAATAGGGCTGATTACGGGGCTAATAAGGAGCCAGCCATGTTGATTATAAGCATGTGATCCTCTCGAAATTAGTTTATGAATAAACCACACTTAATACTTAAAAGGTATTATATATAAACTTAGATAATCCAGTTATATATCACATAGGTGATGTCTATATGCACATGTTTAATGAAGTATATTTGTGTATAAAGTTTATGTAATAACAATAATAGCAATAATAATAATAATAATAATAATAATAATAATAATAATAATAATAATAATTCCTTACATTTATATAGTGCTTTTCTGGACATTCAAAGCTCTTTACACATTTTTGGTTGGGAATCTCCTCATTCACCACCAGTTTGCAGCACCATGATGGACAGAGGCCAGGATGCCGGGGTTAAAACCCTACTCTTTTCAAAGGACATCCTGGAATTCTTATTGACCACAGAGTCTCTCATGCGAAAGAATGCGCTCACTGAGCCGTATAGTCGTCTCATCCGAAACTCTGAGCAGTATAGAGTCCCCATCAATATACTGGGGCGTTAGGACCCACAAAGACCACAAGTTGAGCACTCCTTGCTGGTCTCACTAACATCACTTCTGGCTGCAACCTAGCTTTCCCATGTGGTCTCCCATCCAGGTACTGACCGGACTAGCTTTAGTGGGCAACCATGTGAGAGTTAGCTGTTGGCTGTGTTGTCCTCATGACAATTAGGGCTGAACAACATATCGCTTGAGCATCGATACCTTAATGTGTGGATTATTTATTAAAGAATAAAATATAAAGATATATTTATATTTTTGTATTATGTATACAATAATGACCATGCTATTTTACATTGCTCAATTTCTCTATTGTTAGACTCAGAGTTAAGATAAAGTATGGAGCACAGTTTATTTAACTTTTATATTTGCTCTGTCATTTTTTTATAAGTGCTTGTGATTTATTATATTTTATGCAGATGTGCTGCATAGAAAAAGACTTGATCATCCCAGTAGATCTAAATCAACGCAATATTTCCAAACCGAGCTAATTAAAGGGTCACAAAACACCAAAACACATTTTTTGAGCTGTTGACAGTCATATATGTGCCCCACGCCGCTATAAACACTATTAGGACACATATTTCACGAAAAAGTAAAAAATTGGTTGTTTTTGTGTTATTTTGAGCAAATTCGTTGTTCCGGTTTGAAGCTGCGTCACGGCGATTGGATCCTTGAGTGTATTCCAGCGTGGAGACTGGATGTCTGTACCTGCGAGGGCATCGTGATGTCTCTGAGTGTGCAGCATTTATTCATGAGAAAGACTTGGTTTAAACCAATCAGCGTGCTCATTTGTGAATGAGTTGCAACTTCATTAATATGCAGGATAGATTTAAAGACCCCTTGGTTTTACCCATTACAGTGTTCAGACAGTAGAGAGACGCCACGTTGTGTTGCCAAAACAAGTGGAAGAACAAGAATCTGGAGACATGGGTTGTCAGTGTTGCGTTTATTAATGTGATGCAACGAAGAGTTTTCTTTTCATTTTCGCACTATGAGAGCGCAGCTGGACTCACGTGTGGATTAGTGCACGTGACAGAAATGCCCTTGTAAGGAACATTTACATTTTACACGAGAGCTTTTCACATCTGGAAATGGTAAAATCTGGATTTGCATGCATGAAATGTTCCTGAATGAAAGTGAAAGTGTCAAACTGCAGTTAAAGTCGACAAATTAAGAATTTGGCAAATAATTGGATTACTGATGTCCATGTAAACACAGTCACTGTCTTTATACCCTGCGTCTGTGTTTTGTTTTGCCTCTGTGAAAATCAGCATATGCCCAAACAGAAACTCCCATTTTTATGCAAACTCTTCCCTCTTTCCCTCCCCTGACACTCCCACCTAAACCGAGCTGGACACACCCACTTTCCTGACTTTTTCCAAACTAGAGGTGTGAAAAGACCCTGCTGAAACAGGGGGATTTCGTGACCCTTTAAATTATCAGGCAAATTTATATTTCCATTTCTATATAAATCGCAGTAAAACAAAATATGCATTGTCAGATTAGTCTAATATCATGCAGCCCAAATGACAACAGACAATCACAATCAGTATCATCTAACTAACTAGACACTAAATACAAGCAATGTTTATGGTCTAAAAATATAGTGATACTCTGGAGGCAAAGTTCAGTAAATGTCAACTCAGCTACCAAGAACTGAGATAATGAGAATCAATGCTGAGAATAATAACAGCCCAATAATCCATATTACAAGTGAAAAATACATCTGTCAAACTAAGGGTGAAATTACCAGAGTGTGACAGAAGTGTTTACAGGGACAAAATTAAAACATTTTAATTTAAAAAGTACTAAACAATATATAATATTTTATAGAATATTCAAACTTAATAAATGTTTATATAGATAATTAAAATGTTCTCATGTATGAGGAACAGGGTTTCTGCAGGTTTCTTCAAGTGAAATTAATAATTAAGACTTTTTAATACCATTTTCAGACCATTATAAATGAAATTTTAGACTTCTGCAGGGCTAAACTCTAAGGATTTTTTCTAATGGCTCGGTTATTTCTGTAAATCTTTTTTCATATTAATGTAAGATCATGTAAAGGGATGTGTTGCTTTAGTTTTCTTTCCCTGATTATGAAATTTAATATAGTGAATTTGCAGTAGAAACATCTGACAGCTGTTGTAAATTAGATCTCTTTGCAATTAAAAAGGTTTGAAATGGATTATTAGTGATTTGGGTTTCAGCCCGATTGGGTAATTTTTAATTGGACATAGGAAAATATAGACCTTCAACCCAACCCGACTTTTTAAGGCCTACATTTTTTAAAAATTTTTTTAATTGAAGACATTTTAATATTTTTTAAGACTCTGTGGACACCCTGGGGGAAATCCCATTGTAACGTATGAAAACAGTTTTATTGGTCTTACTCACAGACAGGCTTAAAAAATAAACTTGCAGGCATGATGAAAATCATTTAATGCTATGTCAACAATACCAGTCATTTTATGGCAAAAACAATTCATGAATAACATAAAAACATAAAAACCACAAACAAATTAATACAAAAATAAGAATATTTCCGTTAATATATGATAAAACTATTTCTATTTTGTTCCTGGTGACACTTCATTTCATAAAAACGTCAAGAGAAAACTAGAAAACAAATACAATCAGCATCTTTGCATTAATTTTTTTTTTATATCTATAATATTTAGAGACAAATGTTTGTATTCTCTCATAAATGCTGTTTTTTCAACGTATAATAAACTCTGTCCCCATAAAGTCTTTGTACCCAGTGTTTACATTAAAAGAGGATCATGTGAACTGACCTTCCCATCGCGAGTCCTTGTCTCTGGGGTAAACTGTGTAATGTGTGGTAATCCGTGGCACAGAGGAGAACCAGCGTGTGGAGTAAATCTGAGGAGCAACATGCTCTGCTTTAACCACCTTCAGTGCATGTATACACCTCCGTGCTGTGAAAACACAATAAAGGAAACATACAGATCAAGTACATAGCAGATCAATCCCATACAGATACACATTAACAGCACATCTTACTACATCACATAGTATAGCATTACAAACACAAGTTGGGTCACAAATGGCGAGAGGGGTCTGGATGCAGATCTAGTGCAGTGCAATCTGAGCTGCATCCAATGCTTTTTAATGCGCTCACCTAACCCCACCCCTAACCCGTCACCGTGACGTCACTCACTCCATTGAGTGCATTGCATCGCTGAGTGTTTTCACTGAGAAATGCGTAAAAATATTACATTTTCAAAGGGGGTGTATTTATTTATCCTGTGCACTGTGTATACATTTATTATTGTGATTGTTCTCTGAACGTTTTCGTGAATACTTTAAATCAGTGGTTCTTAAACTTTTTTCATCAAGTACCACCTCAGAAAACAATGGGGTATATGCCGAAGCATGCTAATAGGACTTTTAATTTGCCAGTAACCTGGGTTAAGCGCTTCCGGCGAAGTGAATGCCAATGCAAAATCTGGTGCGTTTAAGGTCTGTTTTCTTTAAAAATCAGCAATCTCCACTAGCTGAGTGATATCCGATTTAAAGTGGGTCTCAGATTGTACAAGAAGCACTGCATTACATTACATTTTCCCCACCATATCTTTATAATACAAGCATTTATTTTACCCCAGTATATTCAATGGAGCTTCTACGTTAGTCTGCCGATTCTGACAGGCGCATGCGAGTAAACGGCTTTTTGTCTCATTTTACGCTTGAGCAACTAAATAAATGCTAAAGTTTATTTAACTGAATGTATTTTAATGACATTACAACATCGATGCTGTATAAGGAACCGTATAAAATGGAAAAAAGTTCACAATAACAGGTCACCGGAAGTGTATTAGCATGTGAACAGCACTAGCTCGGCATATACCCTATTGTCTTTCCAAGTACCACCATACAGAGCAATATTGAAATAGTTAATAGATTAATTCCTACTATTAAGAATATTTATTATTGTAAGTCACTTTAAACATAATAAATAGTCTGAACATTAACACTGTACTGTGCTTATTTGTAAAAAAAAAAAAAAAATAATAATAATAATAATAATTCTTAAAAACGTCAACATTTAAATTAAAATGTTCTTTTAAAAGTTTAAAAATGTAGGTTACTGTTCTTAAATAATCCTCTACTTAAAAGTATTAACATAAAGTAGCCACCTGGAATAGTTAGAAACACCTGGAAATGTTGCCTGGATCTCAGAAATATAGGCTATATGTCATCATATATTTATATACAAGTCATTTTTGTTAAATTTTGAAATATATGTAGCATGTACACATGACATATTTGATTCCTCCGCCTACCACTAGAAGGAAACCTGCGTACCACTAGTGGTACACGTACCACAGTTTGAGAACCACTGCTTTAAATAAATCATAAAAAAGGTTAGCACACAGCCTTTTTTGCTCATGTATACCAAGAATAACAATATTAGTGGATGAGGGCACAGTTTAATGTCCATTGTGCACGTAAAGTTGATCAACTCAATGGATCAACACTATACCGCAGGTGGGCGAGGCAGTGGCACAGTAGGAAGTGCTGTCGCCTCACAGCAAGAAGGTTGCTGGGTTGCTGGTTCGAATCTCGGCTCAGTTGGCGTTTCTGTGTGGAGTTTGCATGTTCTCCCTGCCTTCGCGTGCGTTTCCTCCGGGTGCTCCGGTTTCCCCCACAGTCCAAAGACATGCAGTACAGGTGAATTGGGTAGGCTTAATTGTCCGTAGTCTATGAGTGTGTGTTTAAATGTGTGCGTGGATGTTTCCCAGAGATGGGTTGCGGCTGGAAGGGCATCCGCTGCGTAAAAACTTGCTGGATAAGTTGGCGGTTCATTCCGCTGTGGCGACCCTGGATTAATTAAGGGACTAAGCTGTCAAGAAAATGAATGAATGAATGTATACCGCAGGTTATGCTGTTACAAAATCCTTCTTTAAGTAACAGGTCAGCTAAGGTGATCTAAAATAAGAAGACTGACTGGCAAGCTTGTTTGGTTGCTTTCAGTAGGCCTCATGAATACATTTAAAACACGAAGGAATTACTAAAAAGTCTACTTCTCAGACATAAGGACACACACTCTGACATTGAGGTAAAGTTGATTTAAAGTCGCACATTCGTTCGTTTTTAACAGTGACAACTTGTGATAGGCAACCCTAAATATTATTCGGTCTGAAATCACCCATAATATATGACTTAAAAACAAATAGAGGTAAAGTTGGTTTTATATTCGCACATTTGTTCATTTAGCAGTCTCTATATTGTTTACCATGTTACGTTGAATATTCGATGGGAATTAGCATGCAAGTATGACTTCAAAACAATTCACTGTGAATAATGCTGTACTTTGATAATCATTTGCTGCTAGTATGATTTGCCTATTTAAAATTTGCAAAGAATACTTTTCTGAAACTATATCATTAAGGAGAATGTCTGAATATCCAAATATAAAACCAGCTTTGCCTCCATTAAAAACAACATTAGCACTATTTAATCGACTGCACAATGTTGTACTTTGATAGTCATTGACTAACATGATTTCCCAATTTAGAATTAGCCAAGTATACTTTTCTGAAACGATATTAGGGAGAAAGTCCGAATATGCGAATACAAAACCAACCTCACCTCAACAACTCTGACCCATATCCGAGTGACCTTTGCCCTACTTTCCCTGAGTGTTGAACAGCTGCTTCTGTTAGTTATCAAACTGACAAAACAAAGCGTTTAGAACACAAAACATGACATGCCCCGTGTATAAACGGATAATAACCGCTTAATAGGAGCGTTAACACGCTCTCGGCTGTACAGAATCAGAGGTTTGCTTGGTTTTGTTAGCGTTCAGGCTAACTTGCTCGACAGTGAAGCGCAACAGTGAGTTACCTTGGAGGGTATATCTACTTGCTGGCAACATTTGTGGAGCTGTATGTGCCGCTGTGGCTCGGCTCAACTCTTCGGCTGGTTTTCCAGGTTGAATGCGGACAAACACTTCTCACCTCTGTTTACCCTGTTACAGAAGAAGTGTCATAACACAACTCGAGCAGCGCGTCTGTGTTGGCGCAGCCCAACATGACGTCAGAGGACGCGCCGGAAATAGGAGATGGAGACGCAGATCATGAGCACATGTGGATTTTTAAAAAGATATTTATAATAAACAAATTGAAAAAAGATTAAGAAAAAACGAAAGACATAAAAGTGCACTAAATGGTTTTGCACTTATAAGGGTTATTTTATGTAAGATTTCTTACACAAAGCTACACAAAAATCTCAGCTTACATTATAAAGGCTGCATCCAGATACTATTGAAAATAAAGTCCACGAGTGAAGAGGCTCCAAGTGGCAGTCTCCAAATTTAAACCATGAATAGTGCTGTAGTCTTGTGCAGTAAACATTGCCCACCATTCTCATTAAGTAAGGTTAATATTAATATAAAAAATAATATGGTTGTTAGACTGTTGCACTGTTGTCAATAAGCTTGTTTATATTGGTGCGTGTGGACCGTTATGTGCAATGTTTGTATGTTGATAGCCACCTCCAAGGATAGTGGGGGTCACAAGTCACTGGAATTGTTATTTTGGGGGTCGCGAGCTGAAAAGTTTGGGAACCCCTGAATTAGAGGCTGGCTATATTCACACACTGTTGGCACAACTTTAATGTGATATTTCTTTGGTGTTTAAACTATCTGTCATTATTTACTTACAGGTGTCATATTAGGTGATGCTGAAATCAACTTTATATAGTTTTCCATGTCTTTAAAAAAAGAAAACACAAAGACTGGAGAAATTAAATGACAGAATGAATAAAATAAAACAATAAAATAGGAAGTGAAAATATAAAAATGTAATAATGAAAATAAGCAAACCTTTACATTAAACGAAATAAAATGAATGTAAATTAAATGTTAACATTAGAAACAATACAAATATAAACAATGAAATGAAATACAATTATCAACAGAAATTAAATAAAATATTATAAAAATAAAAAACTGAAAAAAAATAATTAAGTTGAATTAGGGATTGAATTAATTTAATGAATTATAAATGTATTAAATAAAATTAAAGAAATTATCATTCATTCGTTTTCTTTTCGGCGTAGAACTTTATTAACCAGGGGTCACCACAGTGGAATGAACCACCTAAAATAAAATGTAATACATATTTATTATAGAAATTTAGTTTCCACTTTCACCAAGTCTGTGTTCGTCTCCATAGAGAGGCAGACCTGAAACACGGTCAAGATTTTCCAGGGCAGACTCAGATTGACCTATTTACAAGCCAATTTTGCAGCCTGTGCATCTGGTTAATCTGGTTTATATTAGCCCTGCAGAATCAGGCTTGCTGCAGAAAGTGCTTAATTATTACTTTCAAATGTGTTTATTTGTCAAAGAGACTGTCTCATGTGTTCAGTGCGTGTGATGCTTGCTTTCTTTCACATTTCATTTAAGTAAATTATATTATCAAGCCTTGTGTTTACTTCAAGAACTGCATCACAAGACTGAAATATGTTGGTCACACTTTATTTTGATGCTTTGTTTGTTGAATTTAAGTTACATTACATCTACATGCCAACTAATTCTCATTAGATTATAAGTAGACTGTCAGGTTGGGGCTAGTGTAAGTTGACATGTACTTGAAAAGTACAGGAGCAGTATTAGATATTAAGCTATTACAGATATTAAGCAGACAGTCTACTAATATTAAAATGGACCATCAAAATAAAGTGTTACTCATAAGTTAGGTTAAATTTAAAGGGGACCTATTATGCCCTTTTTACAATATGTAAATAATAATTCTATGATGTCTCTAGAGCAGGGGTGTCAAAACTCGGTCCTGGAGGGCCGGTGTCCTGCAGAGTTTAGCTCCAACTTGCCTCAACACACCTGCAAGGATGTTTCTAGAAAGCCTAGTAAGAGCTTGATTAGCTAACCCAGGTGTGTTTGATTGGAGTTAGAACTAAACTTTTTAGGACACCGACCCCCCTGGACAGAGTTGCCTGGCCTAGGGAGTAGGAATTATTGTCACTCTTTGGTCATTTTAGGAGCAAGATGCTAATAGTCTAATCCAATTCAATTATTTATGCTAAACTAAGCTAAGCTAAAGGTGCTCCTGTCATGATCATCCGCGATCTAACCAACAGAGGTCGCTGCTAAACAGTCCCTTTCACATGAACAAATCCACCACATTATGGACTACATATTCAGTCATGCAGCACACACACACCTGCTCCAAGTCTCCTCTGATTACACTCTCACAGCTGATGCTGCTCAATGTCTGATTACACACACATATTCGGCTCACTTTGAGACACTCATGGCTAAGTCTTGTTATCCGTTTAGTGACATTACAACACGTTTCCCTTTGTCTTGCATGTTTTGAACCTTTGCTTTGTTTGATCATTCCTGTATGCTGCCTGCCTACGACTCTGGATTGCCCTCACACATCTGTTTGCTCTTGTGTTGATCTTGCTTGCCTGACCATCCTGTTAATGAAACTCTGCATTTGGATCCTCACTCCTGTTGTCAGTGTCACAAAGTGAGCCGGATATATGTGTGTAATCAGTCATGGAGCAGCATCAGCTGTAAAAGTGTAACCAGAGGAGACTCGGAGCAGGTGTGTGTGCTGCATGACTGAATATGTAGTCCATAACATGATGGATTTGTAGTTCATGTGAAAGGAAGTGTTTACCAGCGACCTCAGGTGGTTAGATTGCTGGTGATCATGACAGCTCCCGCCAGATCTGGCGATCATTTTAACTGTATTCTCAGAAATAAAGGTACACCCGCTGTCACTGGGGTGGTACCTTTTCAAAAGGTACACATTTGTGCTTGAAGGGTTTATTGTGGTACCTCAAAGGTATGTATTAGTACCTACAAATTTTAGAATGAACACTTTTTTAAGTACTAATATGTACTCGAGGTATTAATATGGACCTTTTAGGTACAAGTCTGTACCTTTTCTAAAGGTACCACCCCAGAAAAAGCTCTGGTTTCTGAGAGTGTAGGGGAGATGTTAAATGAGCCCATTTAAAAAATAATTGTGTATGTTCCTTTAAAAATAACTAGTAGAACATTTAGTTACTTTTTTTAAAGTAGTAAACCAAGACTGTAATATATGACTTTTTATCATGTCCACTTTACAACATTGGCCCATTGTGAAAACGTACCCCTACATACATTTCTGGAGATGGCAAATTATGTAGCCAAAAAAACATATGGCTGCATTTTATCTTTAAAACGAATGCTACAGGGAGGTATAACGCAGTTGCTTTTCTTGCTTACTAGCTGACAACTTTCCTCCGTATGGACGGCTTTCCTACAATTACTAGTTTGTCCAGTAGCTTGCCACGTACATCGGCAAACTTTTGGTGTGGATTGGAGATGACCACGACGGCAGGTTCAAGTCTGGTGAAGAACAGTTCCAGAAAGCAGGTAAACAAAAACAAAAGCCAAAAAATAAAATAGACAAGAAAATAACAGGGTGAGAATGTGGTAAAATCTGAAAACGTGGTAAAAATCAGACGAGGGCTGTTCTGCTTTTAAATTGCTTTTGAAAACATTTGTAGTTAGATATGGGGAAGGAGGAGGGTGGGTCAGTCGATTAGTCAGTCAGTCGACAGCGGCCTCTGGTAGATTTATGGGAGAACGGCAAACGCGAATGGCACTCGCAAGAAAAATTTGAGTTCTCAAAAAGTGTCAACAGCGGCCTCTGGTGAGTTCGTGATAACAAAAACTACAAAAAAATGTAGCTCCAGGGACACATTTGGTGCTCTCCAGAAATGTATATAGGGGTACGTTTTAAAAATGAGCCTGGATTGGAACACAAACATAAGAGGCTGAGAAACAAAATACTAATTTCAGATGGCACTTAAGAGGGTTTTCGCATCTGAACTCTTTATGTCATCCTGGAACTAGATTTCTGCGGTGTGGACATTCATCTAACATAGTAACCTTTGAAACATGAGCATGACCTAAACTGTAGATCACTGTAAGCATCAGGTTGCTTTCTGTAAAGTTGCTTTTGATATGATAGCTATCTTGAAAAGCACTATATACAAACTGAATATAGAAAACACTGCATTCAAGTCAGGAGACTTTTTGAAAATGTAGTTTGCTTTTTAATGGACATCTTTACATTCATTAAATTAAGGTCAATGGCTGAACACAAAACAGTGAATCATTAAAATATCCTCTTAGCTTTTTGGTGGGCTGACAGTGTCAAAAACAATATTTGCAAATGACTGCAGATGTAAATGATGAGCGCTGTGAGAGCGACACTAATGCTGTTTTATTAATAGGCGACAGCTCTTTTAAATGTGTCCCCAAAGCAAAGTCATCCAACATAAAAGCCCAGCGCCTGAACAACTCATCCCGAGCACAAGCCCATGTCCTGCTCAAAGTGATAATTATTATATCAATGTCACAAACACCTCAGGCCACATTTCAAACTAAGATATATTATATATTATAATGCAAATAGAGGATATAATGAACAACACAGAACATATTTTAAGACCATACTTAAAAATAAAATGTGACATTTCTTTGATGACAAACAAACATTTCCTTTCTTAAATTCTCATAAATATAACACACTTTTTGTATTTTATTCTTAACATTTTTACATTTTTAGTTCATTAATGTTCTTGTGTATATAAATCATTTTAGCAGTTTGTAATTTCTATTTTCTCAAAATTTTTACCTATTAAAGGGTACCTATGATGAAAATCGACTTTTGTAAGCTGTTTGGACAGAACTTGTGTGGATACAGTGTTCCACTGTCATATTGGAGTGATATAAACTCAACAAGTTTTTTAAAAATTTCCTGATGTTAAAATAGGATCCATATCCCAGTGATTTTGAGGCCCAGCACAACGTGATGTAGGACTGTGGTTTTCCCCGCCCACCGATTGATTGACAGGCGCCATTTTTCTATAAAAACATGTACGCACATGTCCACAAAACAAAGTGGGTGGGTGGGTCAATCTATGCTTTTAAAAAACACTATCGGTTGGGGGATGTGGGTGGGCAGATCAACCTTTGTTTTTTTAAAAACACTTATATGTTGGGGGAAGTGGGTGGGTGGGTCAATCTATGCTTTTGAAAAAAACTATTGGTTGGGGGAAGTGGGTGGGGGGTCAATCTATGCTCTTGAAAACACTATCGATTGAGGAAGTGGGTGGGCGGGTCAATCGGTGCTTTTGAAAACACTATGAATTGGGGGAAGTGGGTGGGTGGGTCGATCTGTACTTTTGAAAACACTATGGGTTGGGGGAGGTGGGTGGCCGGTTCAATCTGTGCTTTGGAAAACACTATCAGTTGGGTTTAGGGAAGGAGGAAGGTGGGTCAGTCGATCGGTCATTCAGCCAGTCAGTCAACAGTGGCCTCTGGTGGATTTTATGGGAGAATAGCAGGCGTGAATGGCACTCACAAGAGAAATTTGAGAGCTCAAAAAGCGTAAACAGCAGCCTCTGATGGATCCAATATAAAATCAAATATATGAAAAATTTAATTATACACGATTCACTGACTGGACTGTGTAACTAAAGTAAAAAAATCATACAGTATATATAACCACAGGTAAATAGTATTTCCATAAAATCTCCACTAAAATCCTTCTGATGATCCCAGAATTAACAAGTCAAAAGCCGAGCATGACGTGTTGTTCCCTGTGTGCTTATAGGAAAAAAGATAATTAAAATGACTGACAGATGTGCGCAATTAAAACACCAGAGCTCTGTCTGTCCAGCTCCTGCTGCTCACAGTATAAAGACGGAGATTTCCAGTGGAAACCCAACATCTGTCCAGAACGTGAATGATGCTTCAACCAGTTTGGCTAAGAAAAAATAACTCTGTACAATATATATATTTACATGTAATATACAACATGTACAAAGAGCAGCGGTGCTTTCCATGCTACACGTTTTCAGAAACACAGGTTAAACACTGACGAGCGGTACAAACACTAGAGATCATCAGTACAGCAAATAGGACCAAAGGGGGGGGGACATTTCACACAGACTGAGGACAAAAACACTGGAGGACATTTATTATTCAGTGGATGAAGACTCTGTGGACGAGATTCTCCCTGTAAACAAGCCTCATTTATTCAGTACAATCAGATGACCTGCACTCTGAATGTCCTGCTGGGGTCTGAAAGAGATGTTCTAGTCAGAAATGAAGATTCTGCCATCATTTACTGACTCTTGTGTTGATGATAAAGCTTTTAAGATGTTTTTTTTTCTGTGCAATGAAGATCAATGCGGTCAAATCTTTCAGTTTCTTCTTTGTGAGATTAGTGATATTTTACTTTTATTGATATTATACTTGAGGTGGCATGGTGGCTCAGTGGTTAGCACTGTCGCCTCATAGCAAGAAGGTTGCTGGTTCGAGTTCCAGCTGGGTCAGTTTGGATTTCTGTGTGGAGTTAGCATGTTGTTTTGCATGTGTATGAGTATGCGTGTGTGAATGAGTGTGTATGGGTGTTTCCCAGTACTGGGTTGTGGCTGAAAGGGCATTCGCTGTGTAAAAAATATGCCGGAATAGTTGGCGGTTCATTCCGCTGTGGTCACCCCTGATGAATGAAGTGACTAGGTCAAAGAAAAATGAATGAATGGTGTAATACTTTTAGTGTTGTTTTGAATAGTTTTGGTTGTGCGGTGGCACAATGGGTAGCGCTTTTGCCTCACAGCAAGAAGGTCACTGGTTTGAGCCTCGGCTGGGTCAGTTCTATGTGGAGTTTGCATGTTCTCCCCATTTTGGCGTGGGTTTTCTCCGGGTCCTCCGGATTCCTCCACAGTCCAAACACATGCACTATAGATGAATTGAATAAGCTTAATTGGCCGTAATGTGAATGTGTGCACATGAGAGTTTCCCAGTACTGGGTTGCAGCTGGTAGGGCATCCACTGTGTAAAACATATACTGGAATAGTTTGGCCTTACTAACAACACTTCCAACAGCAACCTAGTTTTCCCATGTGGTCTCCTATCCAGGTACTGACCAGGCTCATCCCTGCGTAGCTTCAGTCAGTACCCGGTCTTGGGCTGCAGGGTGATATGGCTGGCCTCAGTTCCAAGATATTTGGCGTTGGGGAATCCATCCTTTAGGGCGGGGCTATCAGTGTTTAAGGTGGGGGCTATTAGTGCCTTAGGGCGGGACTATCAGTGCTTTAGGGTGGGGCTATCAGTGCTTTAGGGTGGGGCTATCAATGCCTTAGGGCGGGGCTATCAGTGCTTCAGGGTGGGGCTTTCAGGGCATGTCTCATTTCTTCTTTGTATTCATCCATACGTCAATCTTCCTTTATTTTGTTAGCAACACCCATCGTTCAACAATCCAATTGGTTCGCAAAGAATGATATCATGCTCCGCCCTAACTTTTTTTTATCATTTTAAGTGAATGTACGTCACTATGGAAACAAAGCACAGTTTTAACCTCCATTTCATGACTTAAGATGCTGATGACTCTCAAAACCATCTAATGAAAAGGGTCCCTTGACTCCCTCCTGATCAGCAGCCCATCAGCTCTCCTGCACATAAACATCAACACACATTTAAAATAAAGCAGTATGTCCGATCTGAATGAAACCGTGTCTGTGAGGTGAAGGGGACGCCCTTCTGATGCCCTCACGTGCCGTTGGACGCCTCCACAGGCAGTAAGTGTGTGGTGTTGCAGATGTCAGATGGGTGCGAGCACAGGGTCTGGCTGTTTTCCTGCAGGGGCCACATCTCCTGCCAGGTGAAGGAGGGCAGATGCGGCGGCCGGCTGCTGAACAGGGGTCTCCTTTGTCTGTAGTTTGACCAGACCTGGAGAAGAGTCTCTTTAAAGGGCCTCGTGGTCAGTGTATACAGGATGGGGTTCAGAGCGCTGTTGATGGGCAGAATGAAGATGACCACCCATGAGCTGATGGTTCCTGAAGAGATAAACACATTATGCATTACATCGATCTGAACAGTTGAAGCCAGAATTATTAGCCATCCTGATTTATTATTAGTCCCCTGTATATTTGTTTGCCCCAATTTCTGTTTAATGGAAAGAAGAAGAAAAAAAAGATTAATTGATGCATCGTGATTCTTTTCCTAATGATTCTGAATCGATTCTCAAAAGTTTAGAATTGATTCTGTATTATATTTAGATTGCAATCAGTGCAAGTTGTGAGCTAGAAACATAGATATATACACTAGATATTGCATAGGGACCCTGAGCATGCATCAATAGCGCCGCCATATTTGTACAGTGCTCCCAGGAGAAGTGTCATTCAACCGCACTAGCCAAGACAGTGTTACTACCTGAAAATGCTGGACTTCAGCGATGTGTACGGGTGTAGTAACGAGCAAACAGAAAACAAAGCACAGAGGCAGAACATTACATAGGTGAGGTTTAGTTTTTTACGTGTTTGTATGTTATGAACTTTTGTGCTACACAGGTCACGTGATTGATGATAATACAGTCACTTACTGCATTCACCATAAGGCAAAGTAGCACCAACTCACACTAAATACCCGGCTTATACTAGTTTTGTTGAATAAAATCAGCAAACAATGCAAAAGAAATATGACAACATGATGCAACGTGAGAGAAACTAGTATTATTATCGGCTAGTGAAGAAGTCGTTCATAACGGAGAGTCATTTACAAACGAATCGCTCCCTCCGTCAGTATGAAAAGTGAAAGCAGGAGAGGAGGTGTGTTTCAGGACACCAATTAGATCAAAACTAACAAGGAGGATAGATAGTACATTTCCATACACACAAACACAAGCTTTTTGTCAGGAATGCCTGTGCGATCACTTATTAATCAATGTAGAAATGTAAAATATAATTTTTGTAATTTACAAAAAAAGAAATTAGCATACCGACCTCCGGGAAAACTCCCGATCAAAGATATATGTATATATGTGTAATTCTCTGGCTTTAGATGGCCACAGTCCTCCACTGCAGCTTGGTCCCGCATTCATTTCAAAGGAGCGCTACCCTGTACTAAAATGGCGGCTCTATTGACATTCCTTCCAATAGACAACAATAGGGTAGGCGACATCTAATGTATATATCTATGAGCTAGAAAAATAAAAATAATAAGCTTTGACAGGCGCATATACATATGGACAAACGTAAAGGGATAGTTCACCCAAAAATGAAAACTGACTTATTACTTACACTCAAGTAATTTAAAACCTTTATGATTTTCTTTATTCTGTGGAGGACGTATTGAAGAAAGCTGAAAACCATTTGCTTACATAGCAGTTGCTTTTTCCTACTATGGAAGTCAATGGTTACAGGTTTTTAAGCATTAATCAAAATATCTTTTGTGTTCAACAAAATAAAGAAAATCTTAACAGTTTGGAAACACTTGAGGTACAATAAATAATGAATAATTTATCATTTTGTATGAAATACTGCTTTATTAAAAAAGTTAAAGGTTTGGACCAAGTAAAGAGTGAATAAATGAGAAGAAGTTTTATTTTTGGGTGAACTATCCATTCACTTAACTCGGGAAATATAATTTCATGAAGAGGACATAACTATCTTTAAGTGAAATTACCCAAAAAGCACAAAAAACATTACTGAATGTTTCTGAATTTCATAAATATATTCAAAATAAAAAATCTTGTTCAAGACCGGTATAACTTTTTGCATAGACAAACATTTTTTTTTCTTTCTGATGAATCATGTGACACATTTAGGGGCCTATCATACACCCGGCGCAATTGTGGCGCAAGGCGCAACGCAATTGTTGTTTGCTAGTTTCAGCTCGGCGCAAGAGTCGTTTTGACGTTTTGCACCACGCTGTTTAAATAGCAAATGCATTTGCACTCATATGTGCGCCCATAGGCGTTCTGGTGTAAAAAAGGGAGGCGTGTTGAGGTGCATTGCTGGTGCGTTGCTATTTTGAGGAACTTAAATAGACCAGAACAAAGCAGGTCTAAAGTCCAGCACAGAGCGCGTTAGTTGTGCGCCTCGCTTACACACTGCTTAATACAGACAGGATGTAGAGCAATACACAAATATCTTTACAAATGAAAAAAAAAATATTAAGGATATAAATAGGATATGATAAGAATATATATAGGATATAAATATAAAGAATTAAAATATGACAACACATATTATTTTCTAGCCTACATAAATATTAAAACCATACTTTTATGTCTACTTCATTTCGGGAGGCTTTTTCAGTTTATTCATAACAATTTGCTTAGATTTGCCCACCTGTCAGGTTTTAGACCAGGGGTCTCAAACTTGCGGCCCGCGGGCCATTTGCGGCCCTCAGTGCAATATTTTGTGGCCCGCGCCGACCGCTGTACTCTGACAGAATCAGCGGAGCGGGGAGAGAGAGCGCTCCCCGCTCCGCTGATTCTATCCGTACACAGCGCGCTTGTCACTCAATGTGCGTTGTCGCGCGCGTTCTGATCAGCTGTGTTGTTGCGCGCGTACTCAAGAGCGGTGTTATCGCGCGCCTACTGAAGGGCGGGACCGAGAGTGTGTCGCGTCGCGGGGGCACTTTTGATCATTTTGGAAGGGCACTTTCTATGCAAGACTAAAAAGGGCACGTGCTCTGTACAGGTTGAGCCCTATGTATGCATGTGCCTGCCCTGCATCTTATATATATTGATATTATAGGTAGATACAGACTGGTACAGACTGATGTGACTGGAGTGGGGTGGGGGTGTTTTATTTATACATATATACGCCTTTTTTTTAGGTGAGGGAATGGAAGTTTTGAGTGAGTTCCCCCACTTTCTTCCCTAGGACTTCAATAAGTCAAAGTACAGGTCTAGACTTAATGATGATCATCTTCAAGCCATACTGAGGGTCTCAACTGCTTCCGCTCTAAAGCCAAATGTGGTTCAGATTTGTGAGAAGAAGCGCTGTCAAGTCTCTGGCAGCAAGGAGTAGGCAAAAGATGCCATGTTCAGAAGAACTGTTCATAATCTTCACTCAATGTTCTAATAATGTTCAGGACACTTCATGTTCAGAAGAAATAATTAAAACTGTTAATAATGACATTTGAGGACTTTTTTTGTGAAATCCCTTATGCGGCCCAGCCTCACCCAGACTTTGCCTCCTGCGGCCCCCAGGTAAATTGAGTTTGAAACCCCTGTTTTAGACCATATGGGGCACGGCATGTGTATTTGGATATAACTCAGGTTTTTGAGCACACTTCATTATTATTGTTCATTTATTCGATTGCTGGAAATTAGAACTGAATTTAGAAATAGTTTTGAAACAAATCTTTGCACTTAACAAACAAAATTAATTATGTATAGGCTAATGGATGTCTGTGCGTACAATGTTTCCCTATACACGAGAGTGAAAGTAAAGAATGAGGAGGTTCATCTTTCATTCTTGCGCTGCAGATGCTCTGCTTAACTGTTTTCTCGCTAGTGGAATGCTCAGTTTTTCCACTTACAAAGTCCGTCATGTAAATAGCAAATGCGCTATGGCGGGACGCAACTGACTCTTAAAGGGAATGGGAGATGAGACTCTAAATGGTTTATTCTCAAAACACACCTATAACTCATTAAGAAAATAAGCTCAACCCTTTTAGACCATGCGCCACGGCGCAAAGCGAATTTTTCGGCCCTTAAAATAGCAAAAGTGGGTTCCGACATGCTCTTATTGATTTTGCGCCCTGCGCTTTGCACTTTGGCATGGATCATCAAAATAGAGCCCCTCATGTTAAATCTTTCCAAGCTGAACTAATTCATAAATTCTGTGTGCATAATTCAATGACTACTTTCAGATTAGTGGAGTTTCTCATGCAAAATGTGTATATGTCCGCAAAATGGGATGCTTTTGAATCACATTCCTCATTCACAGCAATTCCCTGCCAATCCCAACTTTTAAAGTTTATCATAAAAAAAGCCTTAAGTATATCTGGAAAATAGTCATATGAACTAGATTTATGCTACTTTTTAAAAGCTTAAAATCTTCGGCTCGCATTCATTGCGATAACATGTAAAACAAAAAACAGCTCTTTATTCAAAAAGACTCTCCACGGATGAGAGAAATGCACACGGTGTGTCACAGAGTGGATAATGAGAAAGTTTTTCCTTTTCTAAAAGTGTGCCACACTCGCTGTATTACAGTATATGGGCCAGTTTGAAGCCCTCCACCTTTTCAGCACTCACATATGAAAGCGAAAGATGAATACAATCTGAAAAAGCCGACAATGGCTTTAAATAGTTCGTAAACAGGCCCGGTGAGACACCTACCAGGGATCTCGACCTCCATAAGTGAGAGAATCTTGAGGATGAAGATGGGAATCCAGCACAGCGAGTCGGTGATGACGATGGAGAAGAAGCGCTTGGCGATGGTCAGCTCTTTCTTAATGTGGTTGCTGTATTTGGTGGTCTGCGTTCCTGTCCTCTGGATATTGTAAAACATGCTTCCGTAAGACAGCACGATGATGAGAAAAGCCACCAGATTGAGACCTATTTGGAGACAGGATAAATCTCTGACATGATATATAAAAGGCGATGACCTCAATATAGCACATAAGTGGCACAATAATAGACTTTGAACACCTTTCAGCTCAGGAAAGATTAGGTTATTGTTGGGATGACTGGAGTCCAGGACATTTCTCCACTGATTCGTAATCTAAACTCTGACCTCTCCTTGTGACCTTTATCATATAAACAAACTGAGAAACACTTCATGATCAGGATGAAGAACTGAAGCTGCAAATATAGGAAAGATACTGAAAAATCACTGGATAAATATCCGTACATTAGCAGTTTTCTGTATTTTTTTATTCATGTTTTTAATTTTTATTCTTCCCCATTTATTCATGCTTTTGAATTGTATTATGGGCATGGGTGGAAAGAGTACTGAAAATCATTCATTCATTCATTCATTCATTCATTTTCTTGTCGGCTTAGTCCCTTTATTAATCCGGGGTCGCCACAGCGGAATGAACCGCCAACTTATCCAGCAAGTTTTTACGCAGCGGATGCCCTTCCAGCTGCAACCCATTTCTGGGAAACATCCACACACACATTCATACACTACGGACAATTTAGCCTACCCAATTGACCTGTACCGCATGTCTTTGGACTGTGGGGAACACCGGAGCACCCGGAGGAAACCCACACAAACGCAGGGAGAACATGCAAACTCCACACAGAAACGCCAACTGAGCCAAGGATCGAACCAGCAACCTTCTTGCTGTGAAGCGAATGTGCTACCCACTGCGCCACTGTGTCGCCACTGAAAATCATACTCAAGTAAAAGTACCATTACTTGTCTAAAAATGTAGTGCAAGTAAAGTAAAAGTATTTGTTGTAAATATTACTCAAAGTGTGAGTAAAAAGTAGACCTTTCAAAATTACTCAATAATACTGAGTATTACGCTGTGAAAAGCAGATGCATTTACATGTAGTGGAGTAAAAATACCGATACAGCAATAAAAAAGTACTCAAGGGAAAGTAAAAATTCACGTTTTTAAAACTACTTAGTAAAGTAAAATTTCTGAGAAAAACTACTCGATTACAGTAGTTTGAGTATTTGTAATTTGTTACTTAACAACACTGGTTATGGGATCTTGATCTTTCTTCTGACAACTTTTAATCTTGAAAAGTTTGAAAAATTGACTTTTGTGAAAATCTTTAATAGTTTACAGTGATTTATTGTCAGGGTTTGTGTTGTATATTACTCTACAAAAACCTTGTAATAAACTACCAGTATTTTCTGTTATTTTAAAAACTTATTTCTCTAGACATTATTTCTTATACATTATATTATTTCAAACTACTAAAATGTTGTTAAAAGTCACTTTTTTTCAATTGAAAGTTGAATTTTCGACATCAAAAGTTGACAGAGCAGAAATCAACATCCCATAATGCAATTCACAACTGTAAATATACGGATAACACAATCACAAAATTTCAGAAACTTAATTAACAGATATTTTTTTACAGTGTAGCCTGAAAGAAGGTTTTTTTTTTTTTTACTGTAATCGTGATTAGCAGAAGTCACATATTGAGTGTGTTACCCTTTGTAATGAACAAACTTTCGAAATAGAATCATGGCAGAATTTTGTTTGACGCAGGGCACTTACGGCCAAATGTAACAAACCTCTGAAGTGATATGAGAAATAAACTCATTGGGAAAAATTTGCCCAGGTGTACATTTTTGAGAACCAAGAAATTAGTGCTCATGGGTACATACACTCACCAGCCACTTAACTAGGAACAACTTACAGTATAATTACTGGGTTGGACCCACTAGGTACTGGAAATATTTTTCAGAGATTTTGGTCCACATTGACATGATAGCATCATGCAGTTGCTGCAGATTTGTTGGCACATCCTAAATGTGCTCTCTTTGAGATCTGGTGACTGTGGAGGCCATTTGAGTACAGTGAACTCATTGCCATGTTCAAGAAACCAGTCTGAGATGATTCCTGCTTTATGACATGGAGCATTATCCTGCTGAAAGCAGCTATCAGAAGATGGTACACTGTGGTCATTAGGGGTGGACAAGGTCAGCAACAATACTCAGGTAGGCTGTGGCGTTGACACAATGCTCAATTGGTACTAATGGGCCCAAAGTGTGCCAAGAAAATTTCCCCCACACCATTACACCACCAGCAGCCTGAACCGTTGATACAAGGCAGGATGGATCCATGCTTTCATGATGTTGGAGCCAAATTCTGACCCTACCACCTAAATGTCACCGCAGAAATCGAGGTAACATTGCCACATCATTTTCTTCCCCTCTTGAATGTGTCTACATGCCTAAATGCATTGAGTTGCTGCCATGTGATTGACTGATTAGAAATTTGCGTTAACCAGCAGTTAGACAGGTGTACCTAATAAAGTGGCCGGTGTGTATGTTTGTATTTTATGTGTAAAACCAAGGCTACGAGGTGGTACTGCTGACCGCTTACCTACATATGGATGACTTTTTCAGCATGACTGGTTTGCTTTGTAGCTCACTGCTAAAGTCGCTAGACTTGGGAAGTGAAGTGGAACAGGGTTCAAGTTCAGGGGTTTCAAAGCCAGGTAAACCAAAAACCAAAAACAAGCACGTGCCCACGAGATTGCTTTTGAAAACACTATCAAGTTTGCTTTCACTTTGTAGTTTGCTTTTAAAAACACTCTCGGTTGAGTTTAGGGAAGGGGGTGTGTGGGTCAGTTATAATCAAGCTGATATATTATACATGGCAAGCCGACCAGCTTCTCTCACAGATGCACAAGACAAGGATGTTAATATGTGCAAAAACGTATATATCCCTCAAGTGGATTTACGAGAAATGGCACAGTTACATGCTTCAGATTGTCATAATTGTGCACAGCACCCTCTAGTGGAATGTGAAAACATAACCTGCAAGAAGATGTAGTCCAGGGTACATATTTGTTGGTTCTCAAAAAATGTAGTTCTGGACACTTATCTCCAATGAGCTTGAGTTGTAGCGCACAGCAGCGGGGACGAAGATTGAGAACCACTGACTAAAAGAACACAATGAACATACCTAGAAAGATGACGATGGAGTAAATCTGAGCTCCGAGTGTCTCCGGCTGCTCCGAGTGCAGAGGAAAACACACTCCGTTTGTTCCATAGAAGTTTCTGAAAACGCCTTTAAAGAGCAGAGGCAGGAAGGCGATAATGAAGCCCAGAACCCAGATGACCACGAGGATGGTGACAGTGCGGCGGCGGCCGGGCGTCAGGTAGCGGAATGGGTACACGATGCAGATGTACTTCTCCAGCGTGAGGTACGTGAGCAGCAGCACTGACACCTCGGTGGACAGCATGGCCAGAGAGCCGATCACCTGACAGGCCTCACTGTCCATCCAGGCCTGAGCGTGACGGTTGTACTCGCCGCGAAACTTCAGGTCATACGCGCCGATCATGAACAGATAAACACCCATCAGGCCGTCTGCACCTGTGCAGGACAGAAATACAGAGGAGTTTGGAATGACAATGGTTCACCAACTAGAAGGCAATCTACACATCACATTCGCCACAGAACTGGACTATAAATCCCATCATGTCCTGCTGTCACACACCAGTTTCTGCTTATCTGCTGATTACATACACACAGCTGCAGTTCATTCACCACTGATGACATGGACTATAAAGAGACCATTCACACACACATCCATAGCTAATTCTTTTATCACTGTTCTTGTGCATGTTTTGATTTTGGACTGTTTTGGGATTTGTGAAGTGTTTTCTGCCAGCCCTGACCATTGACTGTCTTTCTGGATTACTCTATTGAATTACACTTGTTGTACCAATTGCTTCTGTCTAGGGTTGTGCCGATAGACCTTAGTATCATGTATCTATGATAGAGCTGAAACCTATGACGATTTTAAAGACAATATTTAGCTCGTTTTGCATTTATGTAGACCTATTACATGTTTTAAATGCATTATTGAATAAAACGAATAGTATTATTATTTCTAAACATCATCATCAATAATACAATAATGACAAATTTTATTTAGCTTCAGCTGTTCACATCAACATCACCTGACCAACACTTTCGGACAAATATGAATTATTCTGATTGCTCTCTTGTGCTCTCTCTCTCTCTCTCTGTCTCAGTAGCAGCAGTTGAAGCGCGAGCTGCACGTGAGGGCACAGCCACATCTCATAGTAAATTAGTTTGCAACTTTGTTGCATAAAAATAATAGGCTGAATAACAAAACTGGATTTAATTAACAAACAAGTTAAATAAAGTGATTTGTAAAAATGCAACAACTGAAAAAGAGAATGAAAGAACTCTGAAATCAGCTCTGTAATAAAACGTGTTGAGGTCGTTGATCGTTGAAAAGTTTATCTTTTATATCCGTTATTAATAGCCTATTTACGTTTTAAGGGGACATTTAGCCTATTTTTTCAGTGACCATTGCTTCAAATACACGAAATATACATACTTGTGTTATTTGTATTTAATTCGATAGAATGATCAACACGGACATGAGCATTTTTCAGAAAAATAACCCATTTATTTAATTTAAAAATATGTTTGGTCTATATTTGTATAGCCTAAAATATATTTTATTTATTTAAAGTAGCCTATATGAAATTAAAATCAATCTGTATTTTACCATTCGTTTTGGCATTAAAGAATTATTGAACAGACTATTAAGAACTTATCACTGAGTTCATGTCAAATTTTTAAGTTAAATAGGCTTTTTAATATTAGGGCAATAGGCTAATGCCGACTCGCCGCAGCCATGTCTAAAATGATACTCTTATCAGAAAACAATAAACACATATGTTCTACAGATCTTAGCAAATACAAATGTGACACTGTTGATGATTACTTTTGTGATTGATTAGACCTTAAGCCGCACCGCGCTCAACTGAATAAAGACAGGAGCTGCGTCCCAAATCGCATACTTATGCACTATTTTACGCCATTTTGTAGTATAAATAGTGTAAGTAGTGTGTTCACATTGAAAACTCTCAAAATAATAAGTGCACTTTAATTACCCGTATGATGCACTCATTCAGCCGCTAAAATGAAGTGTGTAATGATGGACACTTCACGCACTCAACGACCGCAGGTTTGCTTACGTAGCGGAAGGGGCGGAGCTATTGGACGCACATGTTGTAAAACTTTATTTATTTTGGATGGTGAAAGCAAAATTCTTCTACGAGAGTGATTATAGCGCCTCCCGATGGTGAATGCGGCAATACTCACGGCAGGTACTATTTGATAATTCGGTCGTTTATTTCACTGATTTGGCAACAGTCAAAAGTCATCAGGGAAACGGTTTGAATTTCCTCTTAGTAAAAAAACATTAGCTGCGTTCCAAATGGCACACTATGCACTATGCACTCATGCACTATGTACTTATGCACTTACACACTCAACAGGATAGTACATGTATGTAGTGGCGTCCCAAATGGCACACTAATGTTTTTTTACTAAGCGGAAATTCAAACCGTTTCCCTGATACAACAACAGCAACTTTTCCAGCTGGCACTCGAACCAATATCCTTCTTGCTCTGAGATGACAGTGCTAACCACTGAGCTACCTGGTCGCCCTTGTAATGTTATATTTTAAAATCAGCATATAAGCAGGATTTCCGAAAGATCATTGAGTTAGGGTGGTGAAATTGATGCTTTGAACCCTCATGAACGTATCTAAAGAGTTATTTTAGATCATACTGCTGTTTTTAATAGCCGATTTCCAAATCGAAATCATAAACAACTCCCGAGCTGAATGCAAAAAAAGGAATGAAAGGTAAGAAAGGGAAATGTTGCTGCATCTGAATGTCACATCTACACTTCAAAGTGGACACTGTGAGCAACTGACTTCCATGTTTTCTGAATGAGGCGACACGAGCTTAAGGGCCCATGGCAGCGCTTCTGGAGAATACAGATGATCAGAGATTCTCCTATCGACTTATTTAGCACACATCGAACAGCAGAAACCAACGGTAAATTTCAACGGTAAAAAACTGTAATAATGCTACTGTACAAATCCGTAACCTGGTTAACGGTATGTTTCCTATATATATATGGCGAATAACCGTAAATTGACTTTCCCAGAATCCCCTGCATGGCACAAAACTTTTTATGCATTTGGTTGACATTATTATGGATCTTTTTAGTTGTTTCCCCATCAGTTAAGTACATTAGAGATTTATGTTACGTCTAATATTGATAAGCAATGTTTATTTCATGACTTTAATTTTATGCGTGTTACCATACTGGTGTTTAATAGCTGTGTGAATGACACTGAGCACCTTCTATATGCTGATACTCTTTTCTGCTTGTGGGAAAAGTTGATTGTGATGAGCATTGGCTCATTATGTAACTTCCTCATCACCGCCTGCATGTGGGTGTGCTAACGTGTCTAACTGTTTAACAAATGATGTGTAAATGTTGATCATTCAAAATACAGACATTTTACTTCTATAAATTAATAAAATACGGTAATTTTTTACCGTAACTTTTACGGTTTGTACCGTATTTTTAACGGTAAAGTACTGGCAACCACAGCTGCTGGTTTCTTACCGTAAATTTTATGGATTTATTTTTTACAGTGTGGAATATAAATGAAGACAAATAAATAAAAACAGCTTTTGCTTTGTACAGCAGTGGTGAATTTTCTGGATGTGTCACGGATATAAAAGAAAAAAATCTGTCACTGGGGCTATTTTTTTTTTTCAAAAGTAAAACAGGTGAACATTTAAAACGGTTTGCTTTTGAAACTTTAGGGCTCTATTTTGACATCCTGATTGAAATCTACTTCGGAGTACCCTTGACCTCAGATTGAGGCGACGGTTCATCTTTCATCAGGACAATGACCCAAAGCACACCGCCAAAATATCAAAGCAGTGGCTTCACAACTCAGTGAATGCCCTTGAGTGGCCCAGCCAGAGCCCAAACCTAAATCCTATTGAACATCTCTGGAGAGATCTGAAAATGGCTGTACACCGTCGCTTCCCATCCAACCTGATAGAGCTTGAGAGGTCTTTAAAAAGACTTGAGGCCAGGACTTAACATTAACACCCGCCAACTCGCCAAATGCGGGTTGATTTCAGCTTTGGCGGGTTAGACAAACGACCCCACTAGCCACTTTGGCTGGTTTCTTAAAAGCAGGTTTCGACAACATAAGGATGACCCAATATGCATGCAAATGTGATTTTAGAATCGAGAAGCAGCACGACTGACAAAAATAATCACGCTAGCAGAAGAAAGCAAGTCAATACCGAATGGGAGGATGATGATCACTCGCGCTAACAGCTGATGTGAAGTGCGCGACTGCTGAAACACGTGCACGCTCTCGTTTCCTTTCCTGAAGCAACCGTGTCTGGAAACACAACTGTGGGCGGTTCTCTTTCTAATAGACTGGACAAAACATGATGAACATGCACCCACAGTCCTGCTGCTTTCAAGAGCTCAAAATATGTCTTTTTGCTTTCACTTTGAACAGATTATTAATTGGCCTAAAGTTAACCTTCATCACACATGGTATGTTTTTCACCTGCTTTCATTTGATTACGGTTTTATTTGCTTTTATTTTTGTTATTATGGTTTTATTATAATTTTTTTTACAATATTGCTTTAATGGGAGATTAACTCTCCATTTATGTGTAGTACTGGTGATCCGAGTGATCTTTAGCCAGGACAGATTACTGTGCATAGTTTTGAATACATGACAGTAATTATTTTTTTAAAAGTCAATGGACCCTTCGCTAAGCCCCGCCCTCCTTAGTTACCTGTCAAGCTTTCGTGCCTGGCCCGGCTTTTTCAATGCGTGTGCGCCGGTGTCAGACATTGCCAGGGATATAATGTCATTTTTGGCAAACAGGTGAGATATCCGAGAAAGCCTGACAAAAAAAGGACTCATTTATTACAGGAATATATTTACGAAATAATAGGCAACCGATTAGAGAATAAATCAATTAAAATTGAAGCTAGCTTAGCCTAGCCGCCTCATATGCTAATCATTCAACAGCTTAGCTTATGCTCAGCAGGAGAGGTGACGTTTAATAATAATCTAATAATAACAAATTAAACCGTGATTTCTCTATTTTTCGCCAAAAAGCCTGACAGATTAATTGGTGTGCAATGAAATATAGCGTCACTAACCGACGAGGAAACACGCATGACAGTGCTTTTACATCGTTCATTCATAGAAAGAGCAGCCAGAAAAGGGAAACTGATGGATTTGTGCCGAATATTAGCATCATCGACCCATAACAATGTACAGTAAGTTACATATTACTGTCAGTGTGTTTATGTAATCTTTATAAATGACTGAAAAACAGCTGCTGGTAAAGTATATTGATCGTAAGTGCTCAGTTTGTGATCATATCTCGGTTTTGTTCTGTTGATTTATAATTTCAAATATTTGTAGCTTGAAATAGATGGAAATATGAAGTTCAGTAAAGTTAGCAACAGATTCGCAGATTCGTAATTTACGGATCAATAACTCATTTCGTTATGATCTATTTACTATTAGTAAGACTATGTTACTAACGTTATGGCGAAGGCTTAAATGGAGCATTACTCACAATATCGAGCGAAAAAAAGAAATAAGACAGCTGTGAAACACAACCAGCTTTATGTTTTTGTAGGAAACATAGTTTGGATCTGTTTAGGGTAAGAGGTGTGTGAGTCATTGCTGTCAGTATACCACTGAATGTTTCAGGAATATCAAAACAAAACCAACTTAGCTCCGCTCCTTTAGCGCCCCTCACACAGCTTGATTCACGCTGGCATTTCTCCTCTTGGGTTTTAGGTTTGAAAAGGGAAAAAAATTCCACCATCCCGTCCAAACTTTAAGGATACTGACTATTAGATTTGCACAATCCATATGCACTCGCTCGAAAGCTTGACAGAGCCCCTGCGGGTAGCTACAGTTGCTAAACCACGATTGGTGGGTGGCAGTTTTTGGGTGTGGCTTAGCGAAGGGTTTCTTAGTTTTTTATGAAATGTTTTGTTAAATAAAAAGTATAGTATACAGCTATAGCTTGGTTTGACATTTAACATTTGTGGCTAAGAAATAATTATTGTTTGGTGTGGTCAGAGATAAATTCGGTAAATTCTTCATTTTGAGCTCTGGAAAGTCTTCTGAAATAAAAACTAATTGTAATACGACACTATGAAACCACAACCCATTTGCTCATGCGCATTGCGCAAGCTCATACACGACACACACAAATTGAAATGAATGAGGAGGCATGGGGACATAACACAAAATTTAAATCAAGTATTTTAGCATGTCAAAGTCAAATTTATGCATATAAAATATATTTTCCCAACAAGAAAATTATGGCTAGTGAAAATGCAGTGGAGGCGAGGCAGTGGCGCAGTGGGTAGCACGTTCGCCTCAAAGCAAGAAGGTCGCTGGTTTGAACCTCAGATCAGTCGGCGTTTCTGTGTGGAGTTTGCATGTTCTCCCTGCTTTGGCGTGGGTTTGCTCCGGTTTCCCCCACAGTCCAAAGACATGTGGTACAGGTGAATTGGGTAGGCTAAATTGTCCGTAGTGTATGAGAGTGTGTGTGAATGTGTGTGTGGATGTTTCCCAGAGATGGGTTGTGGCTGGAAGGGCATCCGCTGCGTAAAAACTTGCTGGATACTTGGCAGTTCATTCTGCTGTGGCGACCCCGGAATTAATAAAGGGACTAAGCTGACAAGAAAATGAATAAATGAATGAATGAAAATGCAGTGGCTAGTAACGTTGGAAAACTACTATAGCCACAGTGGCCGGTGATCAAAAAAGTTAATGTCAAGCCCTGCTTGAGGCTGTAATTGCTGCCAAAAGAGCATCAGCAAAGTATTGAGCAAAGGCTGTGAATACTGATGTAGATGTGAATTTTTAGCTTTTTTATTTTTTATAAATCTGCAACAATTTAAAAAAAAACCTTTAACACATTGTCATTATGGGGTATTGTGTGTAGAATGTAGAGAAAATAAATGAATTTAATCTATTTTGGAATAAGGCTGTAGCATAAATAAATGTGGAAAAAGTGAAGCGCTATGAATACTTTCCGGATGCTCTGTAGATGAATCCATGATGAATTCAGATGAATAAATGAATCCATGTAGGCTAAACTGCGTTCAGAGGTATAGAAAACACACACAAAAAAGAATGCATATAAAGTTGCATGAAACTAACTGCGTGTGAAATTGCTTTTTGACACAAGGAGATGATGGGCAATCTTAAACACAGCGTATGGTGACCCTGAAATGCATTTCAGACACACTTGAGCACTTTAAAATGCCATTGCCATAGATCCAAAGTGTCATCTTACAGCATAAAGAGATGATGCACATGGCGTGGAGCTTGTTCTCGGAGCGGATGTAGGAGCGCATGCAGATCACAAAGATGTTGCCGAAGCATGTTGTTGCTGAAACCACCCAGACGAAGACACGCAGCACGATGTTGGCCAGAAGGTCCTCGAAAGACGAGATGCCGTCAGTGTTGGGTTTGCAGCTGCGGACGTGAGGAGCATAACCACAGTACTGGAACTTTTTAAAGTAGCTGAGGAGAAAGACAGAGAAAACATGATCAGATTATTACTCTGAATGGTTAGTTTGTGTGTGCAAATATATAAAAAAAAACCATCCATCCTTTCCTCCATCCATCCCTCCAGCCATCATTTCATGCATCATTCCATCTCTCCATCCCTCCGTTGATCCACCCACCTTTCCATCCATCCATCAATCATACTAACCATCCCTCCATTCACACACAACAAACATCCATGCATCCATCCATCCATCCTTTCATCCATCCATCCATCCATCCCCATCCATCCATCCGTCAGTCTGTCCATCTGTCTGTCCGTCCATCCATCCATCCAGTTATCATTTCATCTATCCATCATTCCATTTCTCCATCCGTCCACCCACCTGCCCATCCTTCCATCCATCAATCATTCTAACCATCCCTCCATTCATCCATTTATCTATTTACACAAACATCCATCCATCATTCCATCTGTTCATCCATCCATCCGTCCATCCATCCATCCATCCATCCATCCACCCATGCATCCATCCATCTAATTCATCTATCCATCATTCCATTTCTCCATCCGTCCACCCACCTGTCCATCCTTCAGTCCATCAATCATTCTAACTATCCCTCCATTCGTCCATCCATCTATTTACACAAACATCCATCCATCATTCCATCTGTTCATCCATCCATCTATCCATCCATCAATCATTCCATCTGTTCATCTATACATCCATCCATCCATCCATCCATCCATCCATCCATCTATCCATCCATCTGTTCATCCATCCATCCATCCATCCATCCAGTCATAATTTCATCGATCCATTTCTCCATCCATCCACCTACCTGTCCATCCTTCAGTCCATCAATCATTCTAACTATCCCTCCATTTGTCCATCCATCTATCTACACAAACATCCATCCATCCGTCCATCCATCATTCCATCTGTTCATCCATCCATCATTCCATCTGTTCATCCATCCATCCATCCATCCATCCATCCATCCATCCATCCATCCATCCATCCATCCATCCATCCATCAGTTCATCTATCCATCCGTTCACCCATCCATCCATCCACACATCAATACACCTATCCATCCATCTTATCGATCATTCCATCTATCCAATCATCCCTACACCCATCATTCAAGTCATCCATCCATCCATTTACCTGTCCATCCACCCACCTATTCACCCACCCATCCATCCATCCATCCATCTGTTCACCCATCCATCCATCCACACATCAATACACCTATCCATCCAACTCATCGATCATTCCATCTATCCAACCATCCCTACACCCATCATTCAAGTCATCCATCCATCCATTTACCTGTCCATCCACCCATCTATTCACCCACCCATCCATCCATCCGTTCACCCATCCTTCCATCCACACATCAATACACCTATCCATCCATCTCATCGATCATTCCATCTATCCAACCATCCCTACACCCATCATTCAAGTCATCCATCCATTTACCTGTCCATCCACCCATCTATTCACCCACCCATCCATCCATCCATCCATCCATCCATCCATCCATCCATCCATCCACCCATCCATCCATCCATCCATCCATCCATCCATCCATCCATCCATCCATCCATCCATCCATCCATCTATTCACCCATCCATCTATTCACCCATCCATCCATTTATCCATCCATTTATCCATCCATTTATTCATCCATCCATCCACCCATTCATCCATCCATCCATCCATCCATAAATCCACCCACCCACCTTAGTGTCCCAGTCTTTAATTATTAATCCATTCATTGATTCAGTCATTTTCCTTTGCCTAAGTCTCCATTTCAGAGGTCACCACAGTGGAATGAACTATTCCTGCATATGTTTTACACCCTTTCAGCTGCACCCATGTACTGGGAAACACCTACACACACACATTCACACACTCATACACTAAGGCCAATTTAGTGTATTCAGTTCACCTATAGTGCATGTGTTTGGACTGTGTGGAAAACCAGAGTACACGGAAGAAACTCACACTGACACGGGCAGAACATGCAAACTCCTCACAGAAATGACAGCTGGCCCAGCCAGAACTTGAACCTGCAAGATTCTTGCTTTGAGGCGACAGTGCTAAACACTGAGCAACCGTGCTGAATTAGTTATCAATGTAATAATCAATTAATATCTTTCAGTATTTACTAAAGCACAAGATGGTAACCATCACCTTAAAGCTCAACTATTGTCCTCTATGTTTCTGCTCTGAACACATAATTGCTGTCGCTTACAAAAACAGGTCTGTATAAGAGTAAAACAAAAGAAGAGCATCCGAATTCACACGCATACTTTCAAAAACAAAAAAAACCAAAACCCACTCCATCTTGACCTGACAAGAAACATTAAAAAATGACGTCCAAGATTCACAGAGCGCTCTCATTTTTCCACCGTGTGAATTATGAACTGCAAAATATGCAAAGCAGTAGGACACAATAGTGCGTCTTCAAGTAGCTGAAAAGATTGGAAAGGGAATTGCAAACACTCCAATATATATTCCAGACACCCTTGTATTTTATTTTCATGTTTCAGGCAATACATCATAATCACGGACAATTACTTCACCAGGTCGTGGGAGAAATGAAAAGACAAAACATCAGTCGATTTCTAAGATGAGATCTAAAGAGTTTGTCTTTATGCCGCACAATGGCTCAGTGGTTAGCACTGTCGCCTCACGGCAGGAAGGTCGCTGTTCAAGTCCCGGATGGGCCAGTTGGCATTTCTGTGTGGAGTTTGCATGTTCTCCTCATGTTGATGTGGGTTTCCTCTGGGTGCTCCGGCTTACCCCCACAGTCCAAACACATGCGCTATAGGTGAACTGAATAAGCTAAATTGGCCGTAGCGTATGAGTGTGTGTGTGAATGAGTGTATATGTATGTTTTCCGGGACTGGGTTGCAGCTGGAAGGGCATTCACTGTGTAAAACATATGCTGAAATCAACCCAAGCTCATTCTGGAAACGTAGCCCCGCGGATTTCTGGAGACCGCGATTTACATGGCCGGAGGTACGTAAGGCCGCGTTTAGTTTTTTTCGAGCGAACGCTGCGGGGCGGTGTGGCGCCGCTCCGCCCCTCCTCTTCGCGCTCGCCGGCCGACGGCTCGTCTTCGAGATGGCAAACCACCTTTTTCCGGTGGAGCACCAATGGCCTCGGACTTGGAGGTGCTGATTCTCATCCCAGCCGCATCACATTCGGCAGCAAACCGCTCCAATGCATGCTTAAGGTCCATGTTCGATGAAGCCAGAACAACAGAACAACATCATCTGCGAACAACAGAGATAAAATCCTGTGGTCCCCGAACCGGACCCCCTCCAGCCCAAGGCTGCGCCTTGAAATTCTGTCCATAAAAATTAAGAATAGAATTGGTGACAAGGGGCAGCCCTGCCGGAGTCCAACATGCACTGGAAACAAATCTGACTTATTGCCGGCAATGCGAACCAGACTCCTACTCTGTTCATACAGGGATGAGACGGCCCTCAACAAATCGCCTCTGACCCCACACTCCCCGAGCACCCTGCAAATGCTGATTTAACATCAACATTTAATTGTTCCATATTGCAATACAATACAATCACATAATATCAAAGCTCTCCCACATTTTAAGCTATTAATACTGCCCTTATTTCCATTTTTGATATAAGATTGCAGAAGAATGCTGTGACTAGAAATGTACAGTTTTTTTACCATCATGCTGATAACTTTTTAGTTACTCTGCAAAACTACAGTTCAAACCGCTGTGGTTAAAACCCATTCCTACACCTCCTCCTTCATCTTACCCCAGACATGCTCAATAATGTTCATGTCTGGTGACTGGGCTGGCCAGTCATGGAGCACCCTGCCCTTCTTTCCTTTTAGGAACTTTGATGTGGAGGCTGAAGTATGAGAAGGAGCGCTATCCTGCTGGAGAATTTGCCCTCTCCTGTGGTTTGTAATGTAACGGGCAGCACAAATGTCTTGATACCTCAGGCTGTTTATGTTGCTGTCCACTCTGCCGATCTCTCGCACACCCCCATACTGAATGTAACCCCAAACCATGAATTTTGCTTTACCAAACTTGACTGATTTCTCTGAGAATCTTGGGTCCATGCAGGTTCCAATAGGTCTTCTGGAGTATTTGTAATGATTGGAATGCAGCTCAACAGATGATTGAACACACAAATCGACCTTCTGTCACTTTTCCAAATGATCAACTAGAAGTCAAGTGTTTATTTGTTGCTCTTACAACTGGGATCGATGATAAGACTTTTTCAGGTCGTGAATGTACTGTAAAATATTCAATAGTTTTTACAATGCAACTTTAAAACACAAACATACTGCATAACTGTCCTACAGTAAAATACGGTTCATTTCACAGTTAAATAGTGTAGAATTTAGAAAAAATTGTTGTGTATGAGCTTGGCAACTTTGCAAATCTCATCTATGAACAAAGCAATATTCATTATAGATAGACTTATACACTAAATGAAAACATCACACGACTTCTTTACTTTAAACTACAAGATCTGATGGAGACGTTCAGTTGTCAGACAAATCAAGAAGAATTGAACATCAGTCTCAACATTTCATCATTCAACATCATAAAAGAACATCTCAATGGTGCGAGCTTCAGAAAGCAGAGTTTTCAATGCACTTTCAGAACATCGAGCATGCAGAAACTTACAGCATTTTGATATCGTAACTTTTAGAAAGCAGCACTCACATGTGAGTCAGGTTCTTGAGAGGTTCAAACATCCGTCTGTGAATGTTCCCAATTTCGATTCCCTCAATGCTCCTGTGACACAAACACACAAAAAAGCTTTCTCTCAGGGGTCGCATACAGAAAACCACCACAGCATTTCAGTATTCACTTTACAATGCTTTAGGACTCATTTCTCCTACAAATATGCAGTTTTGTGCCCAAGATGTTCTCTTGAAGTGTTTGAAGTATGACCTAAAAGCAGATTGTTTTTCTCGGTTTAGCAGAAGACAATGCTTATGCCGTACAGTTTTTGCTCCAGCCATTGTGTTGGGCTGAAAGACATTGGTAAACAGCGCATTACTGAAATTGCAAGCTTTTTCGGTGATGTCTCATGTGAAAGCCTTTTTTTCTAAAACCATACAGGCATAAAATGGGTAGAAAGTCTAGTCTGGTCACTATATTGAATGTGGAAAGTTACAATAGAGAAGATACTTCATGCTTTATCTGATTTAGCTTCAAATCCTTACACTAGATTCATTCATCCAACCATCCATCCAACTATTTACCCATACCTCCATCCATCCATCCTTCCATTCATCCATCCATGCATCTATCCATCGATCCATCAATTATCCCACCCTTTCATCCATCCATCCATCAATCCAACTATTTACCCATCACTCCGTCCATCCATCCATCCATCCATCCATCCATCTATCCATCCAACTATTTACCCATCCATCCATCCATCCATCCATCCATCCATCTTTCCCTCTATTCTTCCATTCCATCCATCCATCCATCCATCCATCCATCCATCCATCCATCCATCCATCCAATTATTTACCCATCCATCCATCCATCCAATTATTTACCCATCCATCCATCCATCCATCTTTCCCTCTATTCTTCCATTCCATCCATCCATCCATCCATCCATCCATCCATCCATCCATCCATCCATCCAACTATTTACCCATGCCACCGTCCATCCATCCATCCATGCATGCATGCATCCATCCACCCATCATTTCATCAATTATTCTATTCATCCATCCATCCAACTATTTACCCATACCTCCATCCATCCATCCATCCATGCATGCATGCATCCATCCACCCATCATTTCATCAATTATTCCATCCATCCATCCATCCATCCATAAATCCAACTAGTTACCTATGCCTCCGTCCATCCATCCACCCACCCATCCATCCATCCATCCATCCAACTATTTACCCATGCCTCCGTCCGTCCATCCATCCATCCATCCATACATCCATCCAACTATTTACCCATGCCTCTGCCCATCCATCCCTCCATCCATCCCTTCATCCATCCATCCCTCCCTCCACCCATCATTTCTTCAAATCCAACTATTTACCCATGCCTCCATCCATCCATTCATCCATCCATCCATCCATCCATCCAACATCCTTTTACCATGATTTACAGTCATCCACTAAAACATTCAGTCTAACAATCATTTAAATACACATTATAGAAGAATGTACAGTATAAAATGGCTTACAGTGACTTTAACTTATGCAGCTTGTCAAAGTGGTCCACCCGCAGGTTCATGATCGGGTTATATGAAATATTCCTATGAAAAATAAAAGAGGGAATAGTGAAATAATAAGAAATGCAGGTCAAATCATGGATCTACAGCAGATATAAAAAAATGTCATATGATGTAAACATCTCTGAATAAGAAATGTAAGAAATATCTAATCATTCATGTTATTTTGCCTTTTTCCCAAATTATTTATGCTTTATAATTGCATTATGGGACTTTGACCATTCTTTCAACAACTTTTAACCTTGAAAAGTTTTAAAAAGTTACTTTTATTAACATTTTTAATAGTTTAACGTGATATATTGTCTGGGTCGGTGTTGTATTTTTCATTACAAATACACTGCCAGTACATTTTCTGTTATTTTACAGACTTATTTCCCTATATAATATTTCTTATACATTATAATAT
The DNA here is from genome assembly GCF_049306965.1 of Danio rerio. Taxonomy (NCBI): domain Eukaryota; kingdom Metazoa; phylum Chordata; class Actinopteri; order Cypriniformes; family Danionidae; genus Danio; species Danio rerio. Next base: position 52,784,009 of record NC_133189.1, read on the forward strand.
TTCAAATGACTAAAATGTCAATCAAAGACACTTTGGTAAACTGTAGAGTTGAACTTTTAACATTAAAAGTCAACAGAGCAGAGATTAACATCCCACAATGCAGTTCACCACCGTAAATAAATGGAAAAACACTTGTGAATCACAAAATATGGAAACTGTTAATAAACAGGTTTGTTTTACAGTGAGGGTAGAAGCAAAAACACAAGGTGTTCATGTGCGTCTCTTTAAATGCAAATGAGCTGCTGCTCCCAGCCTCCTTTCCAGAAGGGGGCGGAGCCTTTACAGCTTGTGCTTCAGTTACTCAGATAAAAACTAAAAAACCATCCTCATGTCTTTTAAAGTCTTGTCCAAAACTCCTGATTTCTGGTGTTAACACAAAGTTGGTAACACTACAATAATAGTACATGAATAATGATGTACTAATAAGTAAACTACACATTACTGTATTATGAACTAATGATGAGTTAAGGCTAATCACAAACAAACTTCCTAGTACTGGTTGGCAGTTGGAAGGGCATCCACTATGTAAAAGATATGCTGTATAAGTTGGCGGCTCATTCTGCTGTGGCGACCACTGATGACTAAGGCGAAGGAAAATGAGTGAATGAATGAATGGAAGAGTCTCATGTGTGAATAACGGTGAGGAAGATTTTTATTCTCTCAGTATGAAGCATTATCTAAGTTCATACTATCTAAGAGTGTGCACACCAGCCTGTGGTAAATACACTGTGGTATGTCTGTGTAGGACAGGGGTGGCCAACCCTGTTCCTGGAGAGCCACCTTCCTGCAGATTTCAGTTGCAACCCATATCAAACACACCTGCCTGTGTGGTGCTCTCCAACATAGAAATCAGACATATGGTTAAAATATCCAATTTATATGACATATAAGATCATTTCTTATTTCATATTTCATTTATTTTATTTTCTGCTTAGTCCCTTTATTAATCTGGGGTCGCCACAGCGGAATGAACCACCAACTTATCCAGCATAAGTTTTACGCAGCAGATGCCCATCCAGCTGCAACCCATCACTGAGAAAATATGTCATATATCCAACATATAATTTGAATGTACTTCAACATATATTACACATATATATTTTTCAAACACTGGATAACAAATATGCACTGTACTGTATGTGTTCAAATATATAAGCTATAATTTTATTATGTATTTATATATTTATATATTTAAAAAAATGCAGTTGAATGTTTGAAAAAAAGGTGTAACTAGCCATTTTTGCAATTTTTTTGAAATGCATGTTATAGTTTGTCCACTCACCGGACACTTTATTAGGTACACCTGTCCATCTGCTCGTTAATGCGAATTTCTAATCAGCCAATCCCATGGCAGCAACTCAATGCATTTAGGCATGTAGACATGGTCAAGATGATCTGCTGCAGTTCAAAACGAGCATCAGAATGAGGAGGAAAGGGGATTTAAGTGACTTAAACGTGGCATGGTTGTTGGTGCCAGACAACAAGTCCAACCTTGAGGCGGATGGGCTACACCACCACCACACCGGGTGCCACTCCTGTCAGCTAAGAACAGGAAACTGAGGCTACAATTCAGACAGGCTCATCAACATTAGACAACAGAAGATTGGAGAAACGTTGACTGGTCTGATGAGTCTCAAATTCTGCTGCCACATTCGAACGGTAGGGTCAGAATTTGGTGTCAACAACATGAAAGCATGGATCCATCCTGCCTTGTATCAACGGTTCAAGCTGGTGGTAGTGGTGTAATGGTGTTGGGGAGATTTTCTTGGTACACTATGGACCCATTAGTAACAATTGAGCATCGTGTCGACACCACAGCCTTCCTAAGTATTGTCGCTGACCATGTCCATCCCTTTATGACCACAGTGTACCCATCTTCTGATGGCTGCTTCCAGCAGGATAACTTCCATGTCATAAAGCGGGAATTATTTCAGACTAGTTTCTTGAATATGACAATGAGTTCACTGTACTCAAATAGCCTCCACAGTCACCGGATCTCAATCCAAAAGAGAAATCCTTTGGGATGTGGTGGAATGGGAGATTTGCATCATGGATGTGCAGCAGACAAATCTGCAGCAACTGTATGATGCTATCAGGGCAATATGAAGCAAAATCTCTGAGGAATATTTCCAGTACCTTGTTTAATCTATGACACAAAGGATTGAGGCATTTCTGAGGGCAAAATGGGGTCCAACCCGCTACTACTAAGGTGTACCTAATAAAGTGGCCAGTAAGTGTATATGTTCAATTCAAATATTAATTTTTTTATCTAAATTAAATATGTTTATATGTATCCTTTTGCTATATGAGACTTACGGATGAAGAAAATAACACTCTTTGGCTTAAATTATGGAAAATATGTACATATTTGTAATTCCAATAGTTGGAAAAAAATATGTGCAAGTATTATAAATGTAATATATTTTCAAGTATCATATATTATATATATTTAAAAAATTATATGTTGAATATATGGCATATATTTCATAAATGTGAAATCCAAATATGAACTTGTATCTTGTATATGTAATTTGTATATATTTCTATGTATCAGTTTTGTGTGGCATTACTGATGTTGAAAATAGCCCTCTTTGGAGTAACTTTGGAAATTTTGTACATTTGTACATTTGTACATCTTGTACATTTTCTGAACTTACACGGAAACTGTGTCAACATCAAATAAAGCGTGAATTTATATTGGACTTAACAGAAAGAGCACGTTTGCAGAAGCCCAGAACACACTCCTGTCCGACAGCTGTTAGTTTAGCTCTGTTTGTAATGTGACTCACAGCTGCAGCAGGTCTCCGAGATTGACGAATAGATCAGGCGGGATCGCTTCGATTCTGTTACTGGACAAATCCCTGTGGAGACAGAAAATATTCACGCCTTCTGCATTCAAACAGGCATCTGTTGACAGAAGTGATGAGCAAGTCAAAACTCTTTGATGACTGACATCCCGTAACTGGCCCAGCAGGATGACAGACCGAAACTATGACTTTCGAATTGATAAGGAAGTCCATGAAATAAGGATTTCTGTTTATTTTTTTTGCTCCACAGAGAAATGGGTCATCATGACTAAACTCTGAACTAAAATGACTGTGAAATAATGTAAATATTGGGAATACACTGGGGCCGTAAAGTCATTGCAAACACTGCTGATAGAATATCATTTATTCAACAAAAGTTGGGACAGTGTGAAAAAACACAAATAAATTAAAAAAAGTAGTGATTTCCAGTTTTACTTTGACTTGTATCTCATTGCAGACAATATCACCAATGAAAATATTTCATATTTTATCTGGTCAACTTCATTTCATTTGTAAAAACACATCCTTTCCTGTCATTCAGACCTGCAACACATTCCAAAACAAGTTGGCACATGAGCAGTTTAGGGTTAGTAATCAGGTAAATTAGTTAAATAATAATGATAATTTTGATTGATCATTGATCATTTTAATTGGGTACAAAAGCAGCATCCAAGAAGGGGTGCAATGATTACCCGATTTCACTATTAATCACACTTTAATTCGTCACGGTTAATTCATCCTGATGGCTTCTCAACACCGCGTTTTTGCACAGAACAAAACTTCTGCAACTAAAAGTTATGCCAATGGTGGGCTAGCTTAAAGTTCTTGTACAGCGAGGCTAATACACACACACACACACACACACACGCAAGCACGCACGCACGCACGCACACATACACGCGCGCGCACACACTGGATTAGCTATGGCTGAGGCTATGAAGTAAGGGCTGTTCACATATCACGTCCACACTGAATCCATACGTGGACACATATTTGTTCTCTTTAAAAGTGAAATACTTACATTTACATGATTAAATACTTACAATAGATTTACTTTAGTCAGATACTATTTAAAAAAAAAAACTTTTATTACTTTTTAAAATTAATTAATTAATTTATTGTTCTGTTATTTATTTTTATAACATTACAAAGTGGTAAATGCTTTACTGCTGCAACGTTTTTTGAAATGTGTTGCAGGAACCAAAATTGGAACAGGTGTTTATTTAAGAAAAAATAATGAGGAACACATGAAATAATGTTCGTTGTATTGTCAGCTATGAAATACAAGTCAAAATAAATTTACAAATCGCTTCTTTCATTTTTATTTGTGTTTTCCACACTGTCCCAACTTGTCCTGATTTGGGGTTGCAATATGACTTTCAACTTGACAAGCAAATCCATGAAAGAAGGATTTCAGTTATTTTTTTTGCGCAGCACAGAAATGGGTCATCATGACTAAACTCCAGAGAGCACTTTGTGGTGATTATTTTTGCCGAACATTTATAAGGAACTTACAGCTCTCCCAGTTTCCGCAGCAGAGAGAAAGCTTGCGCGTGGATGCGACTGATGCGGTTCCGCTGCAGGACCCTGCAAAAAAACACAATCAACATTCATCTGGGTGCATGGAAACACATCCAGGCTTTCAGAGGGATGAAACGTGCAGGAAATACATAGCAGTGTCAAACACAGAAATCATTTCAGAAGGTGAACGGCATCTGACCTTTAATCTAGAGTCACTCTTGCATGTAATTAGAGAAATTATAATAGGCTAATATTGCATTATAGACATAATTGAAGTCCGAAGGAGCTGTTATTTTGATAAACACGCAAACGTTTCCACGTCATTTGAACAAAGCTTCAAAATGAACAAAAGAAGTTGAGGCCTATTATTGATAATTACTGAAACTGTTTTTTAATAAACATTGAAATTAAATAAGCACTAACCTAAACGCACACACATATGCAAAGGATAAAATAAGTAAAACAAAATTACTGAAAGCTGAAAATAATTTGGAACTGAACAGAAAATACATAAGTAAAATCAATAATAAACTTTCAATCATCTACAGTCATCTCAATAACATTGAAATAATACACATACACACTCAAACACACACATGCACGTATCCTCTTTTAGCCTATCTACCAAAATAACTACACATACATTTAGGGGGACGCCAAAAACATCATCAAGGGCCCATGCCAATTCCCCCTACCCCCCATCCACCCCCATCTCATCCCCAACCCACCCCCCCACCCCTCGCTCTTCAATTTTATCCATGATCCAACCGACCCCTTTCACCACTTTAATCAGCCATCCTAACATACCAATACATAACCCGACCCCCCCCCACCCTCACTTTCGTCAGCAATCCTAACACACCCCCCCCCCCAACTTTCGACTACAATCTGAAGAACCAAAATGAAGCTACATGTAGGTGTGGCCAACCGTGGCCATTTTGTTCGAATGTCAATGCGCCAACAAGGGGTGACCAAAAAAGGGCAAAAAGGCGGAGCATCAGTGGAGCTATAGATGCCTCTTAGAATTTTGCTTAGACGGGCTTTTCTTTGAGGGAAATGCTTAATCCTTCATTACCTGCGACACGTTTGTGTTCTGATTTGGTCAGACACTGTCTCGGTTATGAGAAGACAGAACAGTGGTTCAGTTATAAATCCATTCTGCATGATTCCGCCTATCCTGGCTTCTCTTACTGTACATTAATAAAATATACTGTTTAAAATTCAAATTTTTGTTCTACGATGCACTTGGTTAGCCTAGCTTTGACTGGATAGAGTCGAAATAAAGAACTTTCTTGGGAAAAACAGGAAATCTGGTCACCCTTAAGCCTGGTTTATACTCGATGTGTCAGCAAGTCCGAGTGCGAGTGGCTAATGTGATGTCATTTGCAGAGGTTCGATTTGGGTGTGCGTGACATGATTTTGGCAGGCGGAGCGCACAATTTTTTTTGAGACTCGAGCGAAGTTCACTCGGCACCATGTTTGATTAGAGTTGAATATGAAACACTTTGAAGAGATTTTGTCTGAAACAGTACGACTGTACAGACATCTTTATGATCCATCCATGCGTGATCATAGGTGAAACCAAATGACCAATAATTCTTAGTCAATTACAGAAATTTGTTTTTCCACAAGTTTTAGGTTTTACACTGATGTATATATAAAAATTTTGAATTTAAAACAACTAAATATTTACAAAACTATAATTAAGGAAGAAATTATTATCCTTTGATAACTAGAAATGAATATTTGAACCTATCGGTTTACAATATACTGATGCCTGTTTTTTTTGTGCTTATTGGTGTTCAAGAGTTCACACTTAGCTGATGATTGATAATAAAAATTGTTTGGCATGCTGTCCCAGGAGAGAGCCCTGAGCTCATAAGATCCTTGAGCCCGGGGCTCCCTCTCATTTGAAGGGGTGAGAGGGGAATTTGAGCTCAGGTAGATCTCGAGATCCCCCCTCCTGCTGCTTAAGGAATTCTAGGAGGGTGAGCTGCTGGTGGAATTTGACTATGGTGCTGATTTGGTTTAGTCAATTTAATTGCGTCTCATATTTTTGACTGTGGGAGGAAACCAGAGAACCCGGGGAAAACCCACGCGAGTATGGGGAGAACATAAACACCAGACCCGAACCAGAGGCATTCTTGCTGCAAGCAACAGTGCTATAGCCACTGGGCCGCCGTGCTGCCCTATAGAGGAAAAAGACGAGTAGAGGGGGTGGAAGGGGGGATTCTTCAAGAAAAAGATGACCAAGGTAAGATGCTTTGGTTAGTTATACTAAGTTAGGAAAATATAATTAAATGATAAAAAATGTGCTTATTATTATGACAAAAATTCCTCTGTAAAAAGATGAAAACTGTAAACCATAACACCAAATATAGATGTGAATCAAACACTGTCATTTGGTGTAAGTGCTGCTGTGAATATTCATGTAGACGTACATTTATCCAAAATTACAGCTGCAGTGAAGGATTAAAAAACTCATTTTGAGAAAACAACCTTTAAAATATACTGTATATATCGTAACAAATAGATGAGGTGTGATGAAATGAGCACTTAAAGGCAAAATGTTTTCTAAAAAAGAAATAAAGACTTTATGAAAAGACAAAATGCTCTAAATCTCAAATTTGACTGCTGCATAAGGGAAGTTTTACACATTGTTTTTGAAATTAGCACATTATATGATTGATCGTGACTGGTCTCTCATCCGTAAACAGCAATAATCTAATCTAAGCCTACAATAAATAGACTGATTTCATCCTACTGTCTTCTCGCCGTTTTGGAAGAATCTTCCAGTCCACCCCATCTCCTCCTTTTCCTCCGATTACCAGGGGGAGCTCTCAAGAACCTACATTATCTGATCTCAGACCCCCTTCTCATGCTTAATGACCAAGAGGGATTAATTCAGAGCTCTCCCAGGACAGCTAATAGATAGATAGATAGATTTGGCCAAAATAAGCAATATCTAAGTGTACTAAACCACTCCTAACTCCAAAACCAGTGTTTTTGTCTGCAGTGTCTCAACCTAATGTATTCACTATTTCGAATTCTCGAACTTTTCAATATATTGTTTTGGGAGAAAAACATTCATAAGGGCCATTTGACCTACTGTACCCTACATTTTAAACACTAAAATAGACTGCAAGAACCCACTGGGCTCATCTGACGGTTGAATACCCACTGAAATACTCACAGCACTGTTAGCATGTTACACGACCTGAAGGTCACGTTTCCCACCGTCTCCATCTTATTTCCCTCAATGTCTCTGCAAAACACAAATGGAACAAGGCTTTATTCAAGGAGAAGACATCAATTTTAGAGCACTATGGAATCAGTGTTTTTTATATTTCGTTCAAAATACATTTAATATAACCAGTCAATATTCATCAGTTTTATGAATGAATATACATTTAATAATATCTTAGCATACAAAAACAATTCCTAACCACAGTGAAACATACAATAAACATATCCTTTCTGCTTTACAGTTTTTAACAGCAATGATGATGCAGAAGCAACTGGATTCTATTTTTAAGTACTGTAATATGAAATTTATATTATAAATATCACGCTTTTTTGATTATTAATTAGATTAAAAAAATTAAAACACTTACATGTTGAAAAACTTATTTGATTGGCTGTGAATTTTTAAAGTAGTGTCTGCTGTGGATGTAATATTACAATTATAATACAATTTAATGTTTACATTTTTAATGTAAAGTGTTAAATATAGATATGTTGAATTTTTTTATTAATTAATTAATAATTTGACAAAAATACATTGTAGGACTTTTATTTACACAAATTGTCTTATATATATATATATACATACATATATACAGTAGGTGAGAGTTCAAAGTGGCTATTAACGCCGCGGCTGGTACCGCCGCCGTTTGAAATAGGTGCCGCTCTGTTTTTAGTGTATGACCGCAGTTTGTGAATGAGCCGCCAGGGGGCGCAAAGGGACGGGATGCGAACGGACAGAAATAGATCATACAGCTACTGTGGTTGTAAATGATATTAAACAATAAGTCATAGCATTATAATTCCTTCATTAATCATTTAAAATTTGTTAACACGCTTTATTGTAAACTTTTTAAGTGCAAAGAGGATTCGTTTTGGAAAATAGAATTGAAGAAGTAAAAGACAACTAAAATGAAAGCACAAACATTTAGTACAAATAAGTAGTCTTAAATAAATAAATAAATAAATAAATAAATAAATAAATAAATAAATAAATAAAGCAGCCTAAATATAGAAAGATGTTCAGTGTTTGCTATTTTGATAGGACTAAGACAAGACATTTTCATTTATGTTTTATTTCTGTTTTTATTTCCATTTTCGTTGTTGATTATATTTTACTATCTTATTTATGTCTCAACAATTGTACATAAACGAATAATAAACGAATAATGAAAATAAATGAATAATGAAAATAGGCCTAAATAAATTATTTATTTAAAGACATTGCCGTACAGTACGTGAAACACTGAGAAAAATAAATTGACCTACCTTAAGCAGATCACTAAAAGTATAATAAAATTATTTTTGCTGCAGGACATAAATTAAGTCTTGCAGGTTTATTTTTAATAATTTAGTTTCAGTTCTGTTCATTTTTTTTTCAAAACGTCAATGTTCTCCTTTAAAGTAGCTATAACTGTTGTTTTGTTTTTTTGTTTTTTTTTTTACTTATGGCTCAGTATGTTTTGTATTTTAACTTCATATTCAGTCACCTTGCAAATGTGTGTGAAATATAATGCCGCATAACCGCGGAAAAAGAAGAAAAAACTGTCGAAGGTTAGAGCTAATTCATCAAAATAAGCTATATTAAAATACAACATTTATGTTAATACAGGCAGAGTGTGAACAAACTCAAGGCTAAGATATGCGCTTGCCTTTTAATGCATTTGCGGCCTTTTTATAGGCTAAAGGAAACTATGTATAATAATGTTTTTTTTTTCTTGTTTTTTTTTTGTATGATAAGGGACAATACACATTATGTTATTGATGTAAACTTAGGCTAAAACTTACCATTGATAAACGTGACCTACCTCAAGCAGATCACTTAAAGTATAAAAAAATAAAGTAGGCTATATATATATATTCTTAATAAACTTCACAGCCACAAATATAAAAACAACTTGTATTAAAACTGGGCGAGGATTAGAAAGAATACGATGCTTGTTATATATAATTTAAATTTTGATTCCAATTTCTGCAAGCACATTTTTTCACTCGCTACTCTGCCAGAAACTTCGCCGCCGGAGAGCACCTCAATAATGTAAACATTTGTTTAAAGATGGAGCGCAAGATGTGCCGAGTGGCAACATGTGAAGAACGATGGCAAAGCTAAGTGTGATTATTGTAATAAACTAAGTTATAAAGCAGAGTCCCGACCAACAGGACTAAGCATATGCGGTTGGCTCATTCTTCACGAATATAGAATTAAAATAATGGCGCGTTAGGTTCACTAAGCAGCGCATTCTCTTTGCCTCATCGTTTAACCAGCGGGACACGCTGCTGAAGCAGGAGAGACACTCCGTCATTCATAATCTTAGCTGATGTATCGGAGTCGAAAGAATATATCAAAGAGGAATTTTCTTTTAACAGTCCCGATATGTTTAATCTTTTTATTTTATTTTTTTTTTTCGTGTCATTTCTCTTCAGCAAATTAGATATTTTTTAAAGCTGCTTGATTCTTTTAAAACCGAAAGCAGGGCCCATAGTGTTTTTCCATAAGATACTCCTTTATGAATGTTTTAATTTTTTTATTAAAGTTTTTAATGTGCTTTTTGATAGTTTTATTTTATTTCAAGCAGCATCTAAATGCGAATTTATCCTCAAAACTTGGCATGAGAGCGATGCAAGTCATGTGTGGCATAATTGCCTTTTTTCCCTGCGCGTGCGAGATCAATTTCTGATCTTTTTGCAACTAAAATGAAAGCATAAACATTCAGTACAAATAAGTAGTCTTAAATAAATAAATAAATAAATAAATAAATAAATAAAGCAGTCTTTTAACCTAAATATAGAGAGATGTTCAGTGTTTGCTATTTTGACAGGACTAAGACAAGACATTTTCATTTATGTTTTTATTTCTGTTTTTACTTACATTTTCGTTGTTGATTATAGTTTACTATCTCATTTTATGTCTCAACAATTATAGATAATAATAAACGAATAATGAAAATTAATGAATAATGAAAATAGGCCTAGATATATTATGTATTTAAAGACATTGCCGACATTGAGCTTAAGTTGAATGCAGCTTCATCAAAAGCAGAAAAAAATAAAATAATTTGACCTATTTTAAGCAGATTATAATAAAAATATTTTGCCGCAGGACATAAATTAAGTCTAGCAGGTTTGTTTTTTTAATACTTTAGTTTCAGTTCAGTTTTTTTTTTTCAAAACGTCAATGTTCTCCTTTAAAGTAGCTATAACTGTTGTTTTGTTTTGTTTTTTTACTTAATGGCTCAGTATGTTTTGTATTTGAATTTGACGCGTCAGAAAAAAAAAACCGCTGAATCTCTGCAAATATTTGGTTAACTTATAAAACAAATGTATGGTTTAGTGATGTTAGTAATGCATAGAAAAATGCAAAGCAGAATTATTAAAGTTATTATTTCATCGATCTGAACATAACCATTTATAATATAATTACTAACCCGTCGTCTAAAATATTAAAATAATAAAATAGTCTATTATTTTATTCATGGCTAGAGCTTAACATGCCATGTGCTTTTGTTTGTTTGTTCTCGGTACTGGGTATACGCAAAACATTTTCTAAAATGTCAAGCAGTATTTGTCTATAGAGCAGCATTTTGCTAATTATAATAGTCCTTTATATTTATATACATGTGTTTTTGCATATTCGTTATTTCACTTGATGCATTCGTTATTTAATGTTTGAATACTGAAATAAAAAGCCATCGTTTAAAAGGTTATTTCACCATCAAAATGTAGCCTGTTATATGTATCATTAACGTTTTATATAAAACTGCTGTGCAGTGTAAATGGGACCTTAATACAGTTTAAAGCGAAGTTGTCTGTAAGGATGATGGGCATGGCATGTCTATTGTTGTGGCTCGCGTTGTGAATATTAGAAAATAACTGTCGGGTGAAGGCTTTATGGTCGTGCGGAATTGTCTGCTGCTGTCATGGCTCAGCAGGCAACACCCTATTCAGCTAGGCTATGTTCGGTGTTTGTATGTACAAATTCGTTTTGGCGAATGCTAGAGCGTAATAGAGATATTTTAAATAACAAGTATAGTTCAGTCCAGAAGTTGCTGTGCATAGAAACATTCATTTTCATAAGGCCCCATTTGCGGTTTGGTTTTAAAACGCATAGGTTTTGCTACGGTTACGCCATCCGTCCTCGGGAGTTTTGGATTTTGTGTAACCATGTTTGTGGAAAACACTTGAGGGTGGAGACATACCCCTTCCCCCGTCTCATAACCAAAAGCTTGTCTTTCAGGTGTTAATGGGCATCGAGACCGAAGTCATGTCGCATTTCCACTGTCGGCCTATAGCTCGCAGCGCGTAACGCAAACCCAGCCCCCAGAACGTCCCCCGAGTGTTGGCATCGTGCATCCGTTAATAACTCGGTAGAAAATGTATTTTATAACATCCTCATTTAGACACAGTCAAACATTCAGCCCAAATGCACTGGAGAGACCTGAAACGTGTTCCCAAAAATGCTCTGTTTGCACGATTTGATTATTATCATCATATCCAAATACTTTATAAATAATATTCTTAACCTTCTCTGGTGTTTATTGTTTTTAGAAAATATCTAAAATCTTTTAAAAGAAAATATCTTGTAAAATAAAAGTTTGATTTGGCTTTAACGGTTTTATTTATGTATAGGCCTACCTAAACTGTTATAGCTTGCTTTTGCTTGTTTTATATTGGTTTATTTATTTAATGCGATTTTATTATATCCGATAATGTAATTCTTTAAATTATATTTCAATGTGGCTTAGGCTTATCAAGATATGACACTTGTTTTGAGTCTACAAAAGGTTATTTGTAAAGTGTTATGTCTTTCTGTTGTATTCATATGGTGTATTATCTGCAAAATAAATAACAAAAAGAAAGAAGCCGCTAGCAGCATCCACAGAGCTGTGAAGAGAGCGCTCTTTTGCTCGGTCTCTCACACACAACCTTTATGTCTGCTGTGTCTTTAATATGGTGTGTAGATTATTATGCGTTATTGAAACATCAAGGGGGACGCAGCAAAATCACTTATAAATTAAAATTGTATTATTTTATGCAACAGCCTTACATTTAAAACGGAAACATAAGGGCGATTTTAAGCAAAAAGACCTCAGCCTATAAGTCTAGATGTTTTCTTTTCCTTTTTATTTATTTGTTTATTTGTTTGGCGCATGAGTGCGATAGGAAAACTATAGTGTAATTACGGCAAGCCATCTTTCCCAGACTCGGGGCAAATTCCTTTCACTCCGTCCCGAAGCCCCAGCTGGCCCTCCTGCCATCCACTGCGTAAAACATATGCTGGATAAGTTGACGGTTCATTCCGCTGTGGCGATCACAGACTAATAAAGGGACTAAACCGAAAAGAAAATGAATGAAGAATGAATGAATAAATTAATAATAATAAAATAAAAATAAGGTAATAATAAACACAAATGCCGCGTAAGCGGCCTTTTTTTTAGAGATGGTACATTTGAATTGCCTCTTCCCACTTCCCCCACCTCGAAATTAAAAGTTGCAAAGAGAACTCAATAGCAAAGATCATAGCCCATTAACACATCAACACATAGTCCATTTACACATCAACACAGTGCAAGTTTAGCGGAAGAATGTCAAATCAGAATCACGCAGATGAAGCACACAAGCTACTACTATGAAACTATTAAAATTGTTTTGTCATAAATTTGCTTATTTGCAGCAGCTTTTTTTCGCGCAACAGAAAAGCGGCGTTGGGAAGCCGTCAATGAATAAAAACAGGGTCAATAGTGAAAATCGGCTTTTCATTGTATCCCTATTACCTATATCAATGCATTGAAGGCCTTTTATGGTGTCATCTCGATAGAATAGCCTAAGTTATAAATAATTTAAAGAACAAAGTTATAAAAACTCACATTACATAAATAAACAATTAAAAATATGTTTAGGTTGTCTATTTAATTGCCCTCGTGATGATGGTGTGCTTTATCATTATGTGCGTTTTACTTATAACTAACCTGATTTAAATGATGGATCTGCGACAGAGAAACTAGGGGTTTTGGGGGACATGCATCACTATATCCTTTTTTTCCCCAAACTGTGCATAGTTCAGCTGCAAGTTACTGTACGTCTTTTTTTGGAAAAGCACCCCATGTCCGCTAGTGCCGCGCGCCTCTTTCTCTGGGCAAAAATGAGTTGATTTTTAAAATAATAAATATATAGATTAATTAAATTTTCAGCAAAAGAGACATTTATTTCATATTTCACTATGCATTTCATCTGATCTTTATAGCTTAATTAAACACATATTGTCAAAACCCACACATAGGCCTATTGTATGAAAATGAAAAGGGCATTTTTTGTTATTATTACACTACTATTTGTTATTTGTTGCCTAGGCTATTTTCACATTTGAGGTGCTTTATTGGCATGACAAGTAACTGTACATTCGTTTTGCCAAAGCAGTGCGCGTCTCACAAACAAGACAGTGCAAAAAGGGCAGTAGTGCAAACAAATATGAAAATAACATATAGGCTAATAAAAAAATGATTAATAAAAATAAAAATAGAATAAAAAATAAAAATATAATAATAAAAAAAAATAGATTTTTGATAACATTAAACAGGATAAAGGTAATAATAGTAGCCTATTATCAAAAGTAAGTCCACATAAAGAGTTCCAGTATTTGTGTGTTGGAGACAGGAGCGGGTATTGTTGGGTGAACACACAGCAGCACACACACTCCCCCAGTAAGATGGGTTCTGTTCGACAGGGACTCAAAGTTGTTTTGTATGTGTTGGATTATCGGGTAGAATTTCTCCCGGATCTCGGAGTATTTAGTGCACTCGGGATATGCAGCTCCGTCTCAATCAGCTGCTGAGGGCACAGCCGCTTCTCCACCGGCAGCCATGTTTTTTTTTGTGCGGGCCCGTCTTTACGGCTAGCTGATGTCCGCTGCCCGCTTCTAACATGTTAGAAAATACTGCAAATCAAGCTGTCGGTATCTCCCCGCGGTTGAAATTGTTCGTTATTCCGAAAAAAAGAAAAAGAAATATCAGCGCGCAGTAGTTGCTTTCTAGATTATTTAGGCCTATATTCAGCTGTTTTAATCTTGCAATTCTGATAATTAGAGATAATGTCTGTTCAACTTGTCTGTCATTTATTTCTCATTTGCTACTTATTTTATTAATTTGTTGATGTTAATATACTACATAGTCTTGTATATGCATATCTAAAATCCTTTGGCATTCAAATTTGCTTTGAACTTGAAAGAGAGAAAGAATCGGATTTTACCTGTCAGAGCACATTGCATATGCTTTTTTTGAAATAACATTTATTTAACAAATATTTTAGCACATCGAAAGTAATTAAATTACCTGTCTTTTGATTAAAACCTTTATGCAAAAAGATCAGAAAAAAAGGCAATATGCGACACATGACATGCATCGCTCTCATGCCACGTTTTGAGGATAAATTCGCTTTTAGGTGCTGCTTTGAATAAAATAAAACTATTAAAAAGCACATTAAAGAATACTCACAAAATAAAACCTTGATAGAGGAGTATCTTATGAAAAAACACCAATTGACGGGCTCTGCTTTCGGTTTTAAAAGAATCAAGCAGCTTTAAAAATATAATTTGCTGAAGAGAAATGACAGGGAAAAAAAGATTGAACATATCGGGACTGTCAAAAGAACATTCCTCTTTGATATATTCTTTCGACTCCGACACATCAGCAAAGATTATGAACGACGGAGTGTCCTCCACTGCTTCAGTGGCGTGTCCCGCTGGTTATAAACGAGGAGGCGGAGAGAATGCGCTGCTTAGTTTCGGCTCGATATATTTAAATAAAAACTAACAACGAGCTGCTTATAACGCTCAAAAAGTTAAACTCAAATGCACAACCCTTGTTGGTTGCACCTGCAGGATGCACAATGAACCTAACGCGCCATAATTTTAATTCTATATTCGTGAAGAATGAGCCAACCGCATATGCTTAGTCAGTCCTGTTGGTCGGGACTCTGCTTTATAACTTATTAGTTTATTACAATAATCACACTTAGCTTTGCCATTGTTCTTCACATATAGCCACTCAACACATCTTGCGGTCCATCTTTAATGTTTAGATTATTGAAGGTGCTATTGACGTTTTGAGAAAAAAATTAATAGTACTGAAACTAAATTATTAAAAATAAACTTGCGGGACAAGGCAAGCACATATCTTAGCCGTTTGTTCACACTCTGCCTGTATTAACATAAATGCTGTATTTTAATATAGCTTATTTTGATTAATTAGCTTTAACTGACAGCCTTTTCTTCTTTTTCCGCGGTTATGCGGCATTATATTTCACACGCATATGCAAGGTGACTGAATATGAAAATAAAATACAAAACATACTGAGCCATTAAGTAAAAAAACAAAACAAAACAACAGTTATACTTTAAAGCAGAACATTGACGTTTTGAAACAAAAA
>NC_133189.1:52805000-52910000 GCF_049306965.1 Danio rerio
ACAGCCAATTTAACCGTGGCATCTCCAGGCAGATATCATCCAGTTTTGTGAGAGCATTGTTCAACAGCACTCTGAAACACACACACACACACATGCACACACAAGTGCGCACACAGCTTTAGAAGACAAAATAGTGCAGCACATTCAACACCATAAAAAAAGTCTACAAAAGCTCTCGGAGAACGGCTCCTATGCATTTATTAAAATGTAGGATTTACATTTGAAAGGCGGAAGATGAGCCACCAAAATAGCAACAGCTGAAACTCACAGCAGCACAAGAGAGCGAAGACCCGAGAAGGTCAAAGAGGAGATGTGATGAAGGCTGTTGTTCTCCAGAATCCTTCAGGAAAATGACAAGAGAAATATAAACACTGTGGCCTTGATAATTCAACTGTTCTGATCAATATTTGTTGTGGGGGAACTAATTGATGCATTGGGTTATGAAACAATGATTCAATCAGAATTAGTTCAGTAACTTCAGATCCTGCATGTAGAAATCAGCTGATATCACATTAAAAAGCTATCAGTTTATATACGCACTAATCTGATGAGCTCTCTGATGTGAAGCACAAAAGCAGCGAATGAGAAAATCTATCTGTATTGAGCTGATGTTTAGAAAAGCAGATGAGATAAGGACACTTACAGCCACTCTAGTTTGTGTAAATCCTGGAAAACATCAGGGAGAAGAGTTGTGATCCGATTGTAGCTGAGATACCTGCGGAAATGATAGATTATAGCTGTTTGAGAGCAGCCCTAATGTATATACTTATTTGCTGTTAAATTTACAGTAATTTACTAGCAATTTTGGTTGCCTGTAAGACTGTAAATTTACAAGTACACTGTAAATAAATAGTTACAATCGTGCTGTATTTTACAATATAATTGTAAGTATTAATTTACAAAGCATTTGCAAATTAACAGTCTTACAGGCAATTAAAATCGCCAATAAGTTACAGTAAATTTTATAATAAATTGCAATTATATATGTACAGTTTGCTTGTAAAGTTACAGTCTTAATGGCTACCAAAAATTAACCAAAATTGGTAGTAATTTACTGTAAATTTAACAGTAATTCGCAATTAATAATTCACAGTCAGTTTGGTTATAAATTTACATTCTTGCTGGCAACCAAAATTGCCAGTAAGTTACTGTAAATTTAATAATAAATTGTACAAATAAAATTGTAAAAATAAATTAAATTGCAGTTTGCTTGTGAAGTTACAGTCTTACTGACAACCACAATTGCTAGTAAGTAACTGTAAAATTTACATTACACTTGTAAATTTACATGCTTAGTGGCAACAAGCAAAATTGACAAAGTTACTAAAATTCTGTCAGTAAATTGTAATTATAAATTTGCAGTCAATTTGCTTGTAAATTTACATTTTTTGCTGGCAACCAAAATTGTCGGTAAGTTACAGTTACTTTACAGGGAACTGTAATAATTAATTTTTACAATCTTACTGACAACCAAAATTCCCAGTAACTTACTGTAAATTTAATAGTATCTTCTAATTGTAAATTTACAGTTTGCTTGTTAATTTACCGTATAACTGGCAACCAAAATTGCTGAAAAGTTACTGTAAATTTTTAAGTAAATTATAATTATTATTTTACAATTTGCTTTTAAATTTAGTCTTACTGGCAACCAAAATTACCAGTAAATTACTGTAAATTTGACAGTAAATGGAAATTATTAATTTATAGTTTGCTTGTAAAGTTACAGTCTAACTGGCAATTTTTTTAAAATACAGCACAATTGTAATTATTATTAACAGTGCATTGGTAAATTGACAGTTTTACAGGCAACCAAAATTGCCAGTGAGTTACTGTAAATTTTACAGTAAATTGTAATTATTAATTAACACTCAGTTTGCTTGAAAATTTACAGTCTTTCTGGCAATCAAAATTGCAAGTTTCTGTAAATTTTACAGTAAATTTTAATGATTAATTTACAGTTTGCTTGTAAATTTACAGTGTTAATGGCAATTAAAATTGCAAGTTGCTGTAAAATTGACAGTAAATTGTAATGATTAATTTACAGTTTGCTTGTAAGGTTACAGTCTTAACTGGCATCCAACAGTGCCAGTAAATTACTGTAAATTTCACAGTAAACTGTAATTCATTTTAACAATCTTACTGGCAACCAAAATAGGCAGTAAGTTACTATAAATTTAATAGTAAATTGTAATCATACATGTACAGTTTGCTTGTAAATTTAGTCTTACGGGCACTCAATATTGCTGGTAAGTTACTGTAAATTTTACATTACACTTGTAATTATCAATTTACGGTTTGCTTGTAAATGTACAGGGTTACTGGCAACCAACATTGGCATTAATTTACTGTAATTCTGACAGTAAATTGCAATTTTTAATTTACAGTCAGTTTGCTTTAAAGTTAGTCTTACTAGCATTTTTTAAAAATACAGCACCATTATAGTTGTTTATTATACACTATTTACCAAATTGTCAGTAAGTTACTGTAAATTTTACAGTAAATTGTAATTATTAATTTATAGTTTGCTTGTAAAGTTAGTATTAACTGGCATTAAACATTTCCAGTATGTTACTGTAAATTTTACAGTGAATTGTAATTATAAAATTACAGTCAGATTGTTTTTAAATTCACTGGTTTGCTGGCAACCAAAATTGCCACTAAATTACTGTATAATTTAAAGTTAATTACAACTAATAATTTACAGTTTGCTTGTAAAGTTACAGTCTAACTGGCAAATTTTTAAAAATACAGCACAATTGTAATTATTATTAACAGTGCACTTGCAACTAAAATTGCGAGTAAGTTGCTGTAAATTTTACAGTGAATTGTAAATATCAATTTAACAAGTCAGTTTGCTTTTGTATTTACTGTCTTGCTGGAACCTGAAATTGCCAGTAAATCACTGTAAACTTTACAGTAAATTTTAATTATTAATTTACAAATTGCTTGTAGAGTTACAGTCTTATTGGGAACCAAAGTTGCCAGTAAGTTACTGGAAATCTGACACTAAATTATAATTATTAATTTAAAGATTGCTTAAAAAAGTTTCAGTCGTATTGGCAACCAACATTGCCAGAAAGCAACTGTCATTTTTTACAGTAAATTTGAGCAAAAAGTGTAATTTTACTGTATATAAAGGACAACCTAAATGTCTGCAGACTTATAAAACTCACAGTCTGGTCAGATTGTAAAGGCCTCTGAATGCCTGCGGGTGAACTGATTTAATGCGGTTGTGCTGGAGGTACCTGAAACACAGATCACAGAAAGCATTGAGACGCAGTAGAGGAGAGAGGAAACCAACACTTGACAAGCACCAAGTGTGTGTAAAAAATATAAAATAAAAAATTTATATATAACAATATGATAATACATTGTTTTGTAATTTTATTGTAGTTAGCAAAATATTAATACAATTAAAATTAAATGAAAAATGTATTGTATAAATAAAACTAGATACTTATTAATATTATTATTATTATTATTATTGCTACTAAATGATACAAATATAAATATATATATATATTGTTTATAATATTAATTATTTAATAGGATATGCTTTTAATGTAATGTTGGTATTAGATTAAAAAAACAACAATTACTAGTATTTTAAAATAGTTTTTTAGCCAATTTGGCATTGTTTATAATCCTTAAATGACAAAGCACTAAACACTACGCAGAACACCTTATGCCTAGTTCAGACTGCTTGATTTTAGCCCCGATTTTGGCTCGCCGACAGGTTTTGAGAAATCGCAGACAAATGCCTGAAATCACAGGCAAATCGCTGCTCGTGCACGTGAGTGACAATCACACAGTATGAACGATCAAAGACGCGATCTGAGAGAATCACCGATGAGTCGCCGATGCCTGCGAGATATTTGGCGTGCTAAATATCTGGAGCTGTCGGCGATTCAAATCATGCGTGTGAATTGAGTTTTGACTGAAAATAACATCAGCGATCGCCTTCAGCCAATGAGAGAGCAGCATTCACTTGTGTGTGCGTGTGTGTATACCTGCTGCAGGCCAGTGGGAGGCTGGGGGAGAAGTTAACAGCGCTCTTTTTCGGTTTATTTGGACCCACGAAATGGAGGAAAAACTAGTGGAGGTTTGACAGGACTCAGGAGCAGCCGTGTCTGTTTGACGTTTCATACAGAAAGAAATTAGTTTATTATCAACGTTGAGGAGAAATGGCTAATTCCCTTTAAACCCAGGTGAGCAAACATGTACATGTTCTACCCCATTAAAGGCTTCTTTCTCATTATGTAGGTAATAACAAAAGATATACGACGTGTTTTTGGCTGTGAGACGTAGTTTGGACGAAGTTGTCGGCGATTCTTCCTATAGTAAAGTCATGCAATGTGAATGTCCATGTCGCCGAACCATCTTGCAATGTAAACAAAGCAGCGACGAAAAGCAAGCCCAGAAAGTCAAGCAGTGTGAAAACATCTGTGACACGACTAGTTTGAAAATCCTGCAGTCTGAACTCGGCATTAGCAAGCACACGCAAACACTTTTACATAAACATCTAAACAATGCTGAAATCCACCTGAAAAACTTTGAGTACTCATTCTCAACTCATCTAAACTGTTTCTCTGCTAACATCAGCTTTTCTCTATTTATATACCCAGATCCAACGACTCAATGACTAAAACCTCAAAATGTCTGAAGCTTAAACTAGTTTGAGCTCCACAAAGGCTGCATGGTGGTTTCTATATTCCCACATGGTTTTATCTTCTGCTACTGCTGAGATTAAGTTGATTCGCGTAATAAAGACTCCATCTGTCACCAGATCAAATACAGTGTTTGGACAAGGACAGAAATATGAGTCTGATTCTGTTTGAGGCAGCTGGCAGCTCTGAATAAAACACCAGCAGATCAGACTGACACAAGCAAACACACTCGAAAAAAACAACAACTGATAGCTGTAGAAAGAAAAGTTCTGTCAGGTTTACAGCTTTTCTCAATAGCCAAGACATGATTAAAGTTGGCCAGAAACGGAAGTTAAAACTGTCCTTTTTTCAACTATCATGACATACATCCACCTGAAATGGTCTTGAAATGAGAAAAAATGTAGGGTTTTGCATGATTCAGTTCTTTGGGAACCAATTGGATTGTTTGAAGGTGGGTGTTGCTAACAAAATAAAAGATAATTAATGAATAGATGAATTTAGAGCAGAAACAAGACACAGTGTGTTCCTGCCCTAAAGGTCCGATAGTCCTGCTCCTAAGCACCGATGGCTCCACCCTAAAGCACTTATAGTCCCACCCTGAAGCAATGATAGTCCCGCCCTAAAGCACTGGTAGCTCCGCCCTAAAGCACTAATAGCCCTGCCCTAAAACACTGATAGTCCTGCCCTATAAACTAATAGCGCCACCCTAAAGCACTGATGGCCCCGCCCTAAAGCACTGATAGCTCCGACCTAAAGCACTGCTAGTCCTGCCCTAAAGCACTGGTAGTCCACCCCAACGCACTGCTAGTCCTGCCCTAAATGATTAAAATACCTGCCATAAAGCACTGATAATCCTGCCCTAAAGCACTGATAGCCCCATCCTAAAGCACTGATAGTCCCACCCTAAAGCACTGATGGCCCGCCAATAGCACTGATAGCTCTACATTAAGACACTTATAGCCCAACCCTAATACATTGATAGCTCTGCCCTAAAGCACTGATAGCCCTACCCTAAAGCACTGATCTAAACACTGATAGCCCCGCCCTAAAACACTAATAGCCCTGCCCTAAAAACTGATAGCCTCGCCCTAAAGCACTGATAGCCCCGTCCTAAAGCACTGATAGTGCCACCCTAAAGCACTGATAGTCCTGCCCTAAATGACTGACAACCCCGCCCTAAAGTACTTAGTCCCACCCTAAATGACTGATAGCCCTGCCATAAAGCACCGATAGTCTCGTCCTAAAGCACTGTTAGTCCTGCCTCAAAGCACTGTTAGTCCTGCCCTTAATGACTGAAATTCCCACCCTAAAGCTGCGGTCACACTAGAATTTGTGTGTGCAACATTCTGTCGTACGGCGCTGCGAAAGGGGCGGGATTAAACAAGATTATTACGTATTAAAAAAGCGAGCGATTGCACCATGTTTTAAATTTCTGTCCAGAGAGGTCATGTTTTGATCCTCGATTTGTCTCACGCAGTCAATTGATGCGATTTTGCAGGTCAGAGTTCACCAAGCTTAAACTTTGCACTGCAGCGAACTGCGAAACTTAACGCATGACCCTGCATTTCCGGTTTGACATATTCTCGTGCATATGAATGGAAGTCTATGGGGAAAAAAGTCAAGTGTGACCACAGCTTAAAGCACTGATAATCCCGCACTAAATGACTGATAGCCCCACCCTAAAGCACTTAGTTCCACCCTAAATGACTGATAGTCCTGCCCTAAAGCACTGATAGCCCTGACCAAAGCACTGATAGTCCTGCCTTAAATGACTGATAGCCCCACCTTAAAGCACTTAGTTCCACCCAAAATGACTGATAGCCCCGCCTTAAAGCACTAACAGCTCCTCCCTAAATGCATTCCATGTAACCATGTAGAAGCAAAGAATAGTTGTTTCGAGTGGTGAGAGACGGTTATATTAAGTTTATGAGGGCCAATAACTTTTTATAAAATAATGAAGACACATTGTTTATGACAGGAACGAATATATACATATAAAAAAAGAGTAAATTAATATTTCATGGCAACTTTAATGAAACCCGGATTCACTTGATCTTCATCATCACATTCCAGCACAGCAGAAACTTTTTCAAATGCAAACACTTTTTCATTTCTTCACACATTTCTCACACACCTTTTAACAAAGCAGTCACATACTGTAGATCTGACTGAAGGAGGACAATCTATATTTGATTCACTGTGTTGACTAAAAGGAAGATTACTTGCCTAATTATGAATATCTAATAACTCTTTAATCAGCAATCAGTCCTCATTCATCTATATATGTGTGTGTGTGTGTGTGTGTGTGTGAGCCTGAGTGAGTGTGGGCATAGGTGTGTTTGAGTATATACGTATGTGTGTATGCATGCATATTTATTTACATATTTATTATTGTGTGTGCATGTGTGAGCATGAGTGAGTGTGATTATATGTGCATGTGAGTGTGTGCATGAGTGTATGCATGCATATTTATTTATATATGTGCTTATTTTGTGGATACGTGTGTGTGTGAACATGAGTGAGTCTAAGTGAGCTTGAGCATGTGTGTGTGTGTGTATGCATATTTTTTAAATATATATTTATTGTGTGTATGCCTGTGTGAACATAAGTGAGTCTAAGTAAGCTTGAGCAAGTGTGTGTGCGTGTGTGTGTGTGTATGCATATTAATTTAAATATTTATTTATTGTGTGTGTGTGTGCGTGCAGTGTGAACATGAGTGAGTCTAGGTGAGCTTGTGTGTATGCAAGCATATTTTTTTACATTTTTGTACTTCTTTATTTATAAAGGGACTAGGCTGAAAAGAAAATGAATGAATGAATGAATGATGACAGTAAATAATGTTTGACTAGATATTTTTCAAGACACTTCTATAGAGCTTAAACTGACATTTAAAGGCTTAACTGGGGTAATTAGGTTCACTAGGCAGGTTAGGGTCATTAGGCAAGTTATTGTATAATGATGGTTTGTTCTGTAGACTTTAAAAAAGCTTAAAGGGGCTACTAATTTTGTCCTTAAAATTGTGTTTAAACTATTAAAAAACTGCTTTTATTCTAGCCGAAATAAAACAAATAAGACTTTCTCTACAAGAAAAAATATTATCAGACATACTGAGAAAATTTCCTTGCTCTGTTAAACATCCTTTAGGAAATATTAAAAAAAAAAAGAAAAATTCCAAGGGCGTCTAATAATTCTGACTTCAACTGTATATATATATATATATATATATATATATATATATATATATATATATATATATATATTGGTGGCCCGTTATCAGCGTTGACGTGCAGCGTTAAAGCAAGACTCTTTATCACGTGATAAAAAAATATCGCCATTAATTTATTCTCAAAGTTGGGTTGGGAGCTGGATCTATTCAAATCAGCAGGATGTCCTTCAGGATCATTGACTTACTTAAAAGAAACTACTGACTACGCTTACATGGACATCAGTAATCTAGTTATTTGCCTTAATAGACAATAATATAATTAAGGTGTTTACGTGAAGTGCTTTCATGTAAGAGTTTCCTGTAATCTGGGGTGACTTTAACAGTTCAGAAGTTTCACTTTCACTCATGAACATTTCATTCATGGCGCCGTGACAAACTGGGGTATTAGACCCAAATAAGGCGTAGGGACTGGAGAGAGTGTTATGAAATTTAATAACGCACGGCGAATGGAATGAAAAAGATGTGTGTGTGTTTGCGGTCCTTTACTGACAGCCGCATGTGTGGATCTTGTCGGAAACTATGGCAAAAAGTCCAACATGACGATAATAGCTTGATCGCTGTGTTTACTTCAATAATGACACTAATATTTGCAGACCTCACATATCTTAATTGCATTTCTGTGTAGTTCAGTTCTGACCTTAGTCGGATTAAGGTGATCAAAAATCCCTTTTTGGAGCTCATGTAGGCCTACAGTTCAAAATTCACATTTAACTGAATGAACAAACAATTAGTAAACACAAGTACATCTTATTGAACATCATTTATTTTAATCACCAATTATCATAGTAGAACAGTTTCACGAAAAGTTTGGGCTCTATCATACACCCGGCGCAATGCGGTGCAAGGTGCGATGCAATTGTTGTTTGCTAGTTTCAGCTTGGCGCAAGAGTCATTTTGACGTTTTGCGCCACGCTGTTTAAATTGCAGATGCATTTGCGCCCATAGGCATTCTGGTCTAAAAAAGCAGGCGTGTTTTTGCGTGTTGCTATTTTGAGGAACTATAATAGATTGTTCAATAGACCAAAACAAAGCCGGTCTAAATTCCAGCACAAAGCGTGTTAGTTGTGCGCCTCGCTTAAATATTGCTTAATACACATAGGATGTACAGCAATAAGCAACTATCTTTACATATGAAAAAGAATTAAAATATCAAGGATATATATATATAGGATATAATAAGGATATATAGCCTATAGTGTATAAATATAAAGGATTAAAATATTACAAAACATTATTTTCTAGCCTACATAAATATAAAAACCATACTTTCATGACTTCTTTATCTCGGGAGGCTTTTTCAGTTCATTCATAACAATTTGCTTTTGTATAATGTTATTATTATTAGCATTATTATTTATTATATCCATATTTATATTTGTTTTATTAAAAACAAGCTTAGATTTGTCCACCTGTCAGGTTTTAGATCATATGGGGCACAGCATGTGTATTTGGATGTAACTCAGGTATTTGAACACACTTTGTTATTATTGTTCATTTATTAGTTTGCTGGAAATTAAAACTGAATGTAGAAATAGTTTTGAAACAAATCTTTGCCCTTAACAAACGAAATTAATTATTTATAGGCTAATGGATATCTGTGCGTACAAGAAGTTTCCCTATCCACGAGAGTGAAAGTGAAAGTAAATAATGAGGAGGCTCATCTGTCATTCTCGCATTGCAGATGCTCTGTTTAACTGTTTTCTTGCTAGAGAAACACTCAGTTTTTCCACTTACAAAGTCTGTTATGTAAATAGCAACTGTCTCTTAAAGGGAATGAGAGATGAGATTTTGATTGGTTTATTCTCAAAACACACCTATAACTCATTAAGAAAATAAGCTCAACCCTTTGACACCATGTGCCACAGCGCAAAGTGGATTTTTCCATCCTTAAAATATCAAAAGTGGATACCGACACGCACTTATTGCCTTTGCGCTCTGCGCTTTGCGCATGGATCATCAAAATAGGGCCCTTTGTGATGCATTTTGGAAACAGGAGATGAGCCCCTGGTCTAATGCGCCACCTGGCTTGGAAAACCCATCCTCAAAGACATTAGCCATTTAAATCTAGATTAATCTACATTAATTCAAAGATTACAGTGAGATTAATTTAGATTAAAAAAAATTATCTATGCCCACCTATAATATATGCTCCCAAAGTTGATTGATTAAATAGATAACGCAAATTGTATTGCAACTAGAGGACATTTACCAGTTTAGCAGACACTACAAACAATGTTAACATCAGATATTTAAGGTGTAAACATGTGCGTACACAAATGTTTGATAATTCAATAAACAGTTTTAAATGTGATGCTTACACGATGAAAAATGATTGAGAAGTTGTGAAGAGTTTGACTGTTTAAATGAGAATCGACTCATCAGTTTTGATCGAAAAGCCATATGCATTTAGTTTTTGTCCAAACTACAGTAATTTGTACTTAACTTAAATAAAAAGAAACACCACTCTGAAGTGAATAATAAGATAATTGTTCAGAGATTTAAACTTATTATTTTAAAAAATAAAAAAAGTGAATTGAGAATTGAGGCAAAGCAATTGAGACAATCTGTAATTTGACAGCAAGTTGTGGCGTTGAGATTCAAACATCTGCTTGTGTTGCACGGTTGTGATGTCTTGTGAATGTTGGAGCATTTTAAAGTAAAATATTCATGATATTTAAGTGGACAAATTGAGCAATTGTAAAAAAATACTTTGAAAAAAAAAAAAAGAGTCATCTTATGTTCTTCCAATGCTCTTCAGTTCAGCTCCTGTGGAAAACACTGAATAATTTATTCTACAGGGATTGTTTAATCTGTTTCACACACTTCTCACAAGTGAGCCGGGTTTTGATATACACCTGTGATGATGCCAGTATGGCTTTCACAGATTTACAGCAGTCCAGTGACAAGCAGGAGACAGACTTAGTGAAGCAGAAAGGATCTTACAGCTTTTGAAGGCTCTGGTACTTCAAGAACATGTCAGCGTTTAGTTTCCTCAGCCCGTTCCTCTGCAGGGACCTACAACATGAGCAAGAGAGACATTATAAAAATGTTTGTTGAGCACAGCAGTGACCACACACACTTCTAGAGAATTTGTTTATGCTATTTTCCCTCTTTATAAACATTTCAGATGGATGTGACAGGATAGATGGATGAACGAACTGAACCATAAAGAGACAGAGAAAGAGAAAGAAATTGACAGATGGATGATTAAAACAGGAAAGGATGGATGGAGAAATTAATAGATTAAACTATATCCCCTTTCACACAGTGATAAAAGTCTGAAAAACTTCCAGAACGACTTTACCGGTAAATTAAAAAAGCGCTGTTCACACAGACGAGGACGTTATGGATTTTTTTTCCAGAAAAAAAGCATTCACACACATCAATTCCAAAATACCGGTAAATTCTGACATCATTAACCAGAAATGACCTTTAAACGGCTGCGCTTGTATTTGTAAACATTTGACTACATTACAAACTGGATGGATCAGTATTGTAAATAACTTTGATGAAAACATATAGAGAAACACCTTCACATGTCGAGATGTACATGATATGTGTGTGTGTTGGCGTTCATGGGCTGTTTCACGGGCAAACCCAAAGCTTGAAGGTAAACAAACAACGGCTTATCATAAGCATCTTATTGATAATCATTTACACAGTTGACATTAAGATGAACATATAAACGTTATCTGACTAACATCCAGCAGCTAAATGTGTCTGGAGAAAATATTTAAAGGCGTGGACGTGCATGCGTTTAACTGTTTTGATTGGCTAAAGCAGACGTCTCACGTCAGCAAGTTCTAGATGTGCACGCTCTCTTTCCGGCAATCTTCCTTCTGCGTTCACACAGCGCAGCATTGCGGCAAATTACCGGTAATGTTACAACTTTTCTTTCCGGAAAATAACCAGAACGAATTTACGGGTATTTTTTAAAATAGGCCTGTTCACACATACACACCTTTCCGGAAAATTGCCGGTAATTTTAAGGAAAGATCTGCTTGAGTGAAAGGGGCTAGTGATACCGGTAAATGTCTGGGAAATTTCCAGAACGACTTTACCGGTAAATTAAAAAAAGCACTGTTCACACAGGCGAAGACGTTACGGGATTTTTCTGGAAAAAAAAGAAATGACCTCTAAACGGCTGTGCTTGTAATTATAAACATTTAACTACATTACAAACTCTGTGGATGGATCAGTATTGTGAACAACTTCGATAAAAACATATAGAGAAACACCTTCGCATGTCGAGATGTACATGAAGTGTGTGTGCTGGCGTGTGTGCCCATCGGCCTTTTCACAGGCACACGCAAAGCTTGAAGGTAAACAAACAATGGCTTATTAGAAACATCTTATCGATGATTATTTACACAGTTGGCATTAAGATGAACATAGAAACGTTATCTGACTAACATCTAGCAGCTAAATGTGTCTGGAGAAAATATTCAAAGGCTTTTATTCTCATAAACCACGCGGACGTAAATGCCTCTGAGTGTTCTGATTGGCTAAAGCAGACGTCTCACGTCAGCACGTTCTAGACGTGCACGCGCTCTTTCCGGCAATCTTCCTTCTGCATTCACACAGTGGAGCATTCCGGCAAATTACCGGTAATGTTACTACTTCTCTTTCCGGAAAATAGCCAGAACGAATTTACCGGTATTTTCAAAAAGGGCCTGTTCACACATACACACCTTTCCGGAAAATTGCCGGTTATTTTCCGGAAACGTCTGTATGTGTGAAAGAGGCTTCTGTGGATGGATGGATGGATGGAAGGATGGCTTATAAAGAGACAGATCGAAATTGATGAATGGGTGTTAAAACAGTAAAGGATGGATGGATTGAACAATGTGGATGGACGGATGATGAATGGATAGACAATAAATAGAGATGGAAATTGATAGATTGATTGATGATTAAAACAGGAAAGGATGGATGGAGAAATGGATAGATTAAACTATGTGAATGGATGGATTGGTGGTGGATGGATGGGTAGATGGACTAAAAAGAGACAGAAAAATTGATGAATGGATGATTAAAAATGAAAGGATGGATGGATGGATTAAACAATGTGGATGGATAGATGAACGAGTTAATGGATAATGGATTGAATCATTGAATAGATGGATGGATGTATCAATGATAAAGACGGATGGATAGATAGAAATTATATATGGGTAGATGAATAAAAAGAGACTTGGATGGATGGATGTGACAAAAAACGTCAAGGACAGGTGGATGGATGAAAAAGACAGGAATGGATGGACTGAACTATAAATACGGAAATTAATGGATAGATGGATGAAATAAACAATGCATGGATGGTGGATGAATAGATGGGATGAATAGATGGATGGATGGCTGGTTGATAAATAAAGGAATGTATTGATGTAGAAATGTAAAGATAAACAGATGTATGGATAATAAAGACAGATGGATGGATGGAAAAATATGTGGATGGATGGGAAAATATGTGGATGAATGGATAAAAAGAGACATGATGGATGGAAAAATGGATGGATGGATTGAACAATGATGAAGACAAAGCTGAATGGATGGAAGAATATATAAATGGACAAATAAAAAGAGACATGGATGGATGGATGTGACAAAAACAGACAAGGACAGGTGGATGGGTGATAAAGACAGGAATGGATGGATTAAACAATAAATACAGACATTAATGGATGGATGGAATAAACAATGTGGATGGATGAATAGATGGCGGATAGATGGATGGATTGAGGATAAATAAAGGAATGTATGGATGTAGAAATGTATAGATGGATGATTGACGGATGAATAAATTGATTAAACAATGTGGATGACTGATTAAAATCAGGAATGGATGGATGGAAATATGGAGGGATGGATGTGACAAAAAAAGACAAGGATTGATGGATAGATTGATGATAAAGACAGAGATGGATGAATAAAAATATATGGATGGATGGAAAAATAAATGGATAGATGGATAAGAGACGTGGGTGGATGTTAAAACGCATGGATGGATGATAAAGACATTTGGATGGATGGAAAATCAAATGGATGGATGAATAAAATGAGACATGGATGGATGTGACAAACAGAAAAGAACGGGTAGATGAATGATAAAGACAGGAATGGATGGATTGAACAATAAATACAGACATCGATGAACAGATAGATGGAGGAATAAAAAGAAACACTAATTCATCTCTTGCTTCATTATGCAACAGGATATCCTTCTAATATTTCTGCAGCCCAGCTTCATCTGAGAGCAGCACTGATGACGTCAAACGCTGCTTTAATGAATATGCATTACTGGATAGAACTTGAGCAGCAGAGTGACATAAACATGACATGAACATATAAACAATGATGTCATTAACCAAATGACTTTAGACTGGCCATCTGCAACCAGTCTAATCCAGTATGTGTGTTTTATATCTGCGCCAAACACTTCAGAGTGTCTGATAATGAGAGGAGTTGTTTTTAGTTGGCATTTTTAAACTCTGCTCTTCTTCAGTTTTGATTTACTATTTACTCAGAAGCAAAAAATGCTTGACTTAAGTTATGTTTCACCTAATATTGTGAGCATGCGTTAAAGCTGTGATTTTCATAAGATGTTAGAGGGAACAGCACACAGCGTGTCTACTAGAAATCCGAGAGTGACACTGCATTTAATACACCTTGTCACTTTCTCCACATCACGGAAAGGTATTTGTGAATTTCACTGCTTCACAGTTTGGCATTGGCATACTAATGAACACAGAAAATCAAACTGAGAATGCAGGAAATATGAGAATATGGGCTTTAATTAAGAAACAGCTTCCACTGACATATAAATATGCATTTCATTCATTCATTTTTCTTTGGCTTAGTCTCTATTTCAGAGGTTGTCACATCGAAATGAACCACCAACTATTTCAGCATTTGTTTTACACAGTGGATGCCCTTCTAGCTGCAACCCAATATTGGGAAACACCCATACACACATTCCCCACACACATCAACGATCAACTTAGCTTACCTAATTCACCTATAGTGCATGTGTTTGGACTGTGGGGGCTACCTGGTTGATCCTGCCAGTAATATATGCTTGTCTCAAAGATTAAGCCATGCAAATCTTAGTGCACACGTCCGATACAGTGAAACTGCGAATGGCTCATTAAATCAGTTATGGTTTCTTTGATCTCGCCACCCGGTTACTTGGATAACTGTGACATTTCCAGTGCTAATACATGCCAACAAGTGCCGACCTGGTCTGCCCTTCTCCCCCCAGGGCGGGGGGCGTCTCTCCGTGGACGCGTGCATTTATCAGATGCAAAACCCATGCGGGTTCGCGGGCGATGAAAAGGGGAGCTCGCGCCTCCTCGCTGCCATCCGCCCCCGGCCTCGCATAGATGACTCTAGATAACCTCGTGTCGATTGGGCACCCCCGCAGCGGCGACGATTCCTTCGAATGTCTGCCCTATCAACTTTCGATGGTAGGTCTGTCGCCTACCATGGTGACCACAGGTGAAGAGGAGCTTGAGAAACGGCTACCACATGCAAGGAAGGCAGCAGGTGCGCAAATGACCCATTTCTGACACAGAGAGGTAGTGTCAAAAAAAACAACAATGCAGGTCTCTTTCAAGGCCCTCCAATTGGAATGAGTGCATCCCAAACCCATGGGCGAGGACCCATTGGAGGGCAAGTCTGGTGCCAGCCATGGTTATTCCAGCTCTAATAGCATATGCTAACGTTGCTGCAGTTAAAAAGCTCGAAGTTGGATCTCGGGGACCAGGCTGTGCGGTCTGCCATGAGGGGAGCCACCGCCCGTCCTTAACCCCCAGGTCTCCCAGTGCCCCCCCGAATACCCTTGACTGGGTGTCCTTGGCTTGGGGCCCGGAGCGTTTACTTTGAAAAGAGTGTTCAAGGCAGGGCTGGCCCTGCACCCTACTGAATAATACAGCTAGGAATAACGGAATAGGACCCTGGTTCTACTTTGTGGATTTCAGGAACCTGGGGCCATGATCGAGAGGGATGGCCGGGGGCATTATTGCGCCACTAGAGGTGGAAAAGCATTTGCCGAGAACGTTTTCATTATTCAAGAATGAAAGTCGGTGGTTTGAGGATGATCAGAAACATTCGTAGTTCCGATCGTAAATGATGCAGGAGGAAACCCATGCCAACATGGGGAGAACATGCAAACTCCACACAAAAATGGCAACTGACCCAGCCAGGACTTGAACCAGTGTCCTTCTTGGTGTGAGGTATCAGTGCTAACCACTTAGCCACTGTGCCGCCCCGATATGCATTTCAAGAATGCTCGAAACTTGTAACCCTTGACTTCCATAGAATTTAGTATTTTCATATTAGGCTAGTAGTTTCTGTATTTTGTAATTCACGCATGTTTAATGTTTATTTATGATTGTGAATTGCATTATGGGATGTTGATCTCTGCTCTGTTGACTTTTGATGTTGAAAATTCAACTCCACAGTTGAACAAAGTGTTAAAGTTTATTGACATTTTAGGAATTTCAAATAATATAATGTATAAGAAATAATATACTGTAATAAAGTTCACAGCCCTTTGGCCGCCGGGAAGAAGGAGGTGGAGAACCGACGCAGTTTTTAAATTATTTATTAATAACAGGGACGGCAGCTCCTCACGGAGACAGCTGTCAAACTGAAAGCAAAAGTAAAACAATATGCCCGGGCCCGGTCCTCTCTCGGCTTCCTCTACCATCATTCCTCCTCTTATAGTCCAGAGCTCCTTCCGTGGGATTCGAGACCGGTGCACACCACAGGTGCATCCACTTACGCGCGGCCTGATTCCGTTCCCACGGCTCTCGCCACATATACCTTACCTGACAAAAGTCTTGTCGTTAATCCATGTTGTAAGAGCAACAAATAATAACTTGACTTCTAGTTGATCATTTGGAAAAGTGGCAGAAGGTAGATTTTCCTGATAAATCATCTGTTGAACTACATCCCACTTATTACAAATACTGCAGAAGACCTACTGGAACCCACATGGACCCAATATTCATGGTTTGGGGTTACTTTCAGTATAGGGGCGTGCGAGAGATCTGCAGAGTGGATGGCAACATCAACAGCTTGAGGTATCAAGACATTTGTGCTGACCGTTACATTACAATCCACAGGAGAGGGCAAATCCTCCAGCAGGATAGTGCTCCTTCTCATACTTCAGCCTCCACATCAAAGCTCCTGAAAGCAAAGAAGGTCAAGGTGCTCCAGGATTGGCCAGCCCAGTCACGAAATATGAACATTATTGAGCATGTTTAGGGTAAGATGAAGGAAAAGGCATTAAAGATGAATCTAAAGGATCTTGATGAACTCTGGGAATAACTGATGACTTTATTAATCAGTGATTTGAGTCATTGCAGAGATGTATGGATGCAGTCCTCCAAGCTCATGATGGAGTCAGACACAATATTCATTCTTTCTCCTCTGCAGCATGACTTTATATTCTATACTGGACATTATTTCTGTTAAGTAACAAGACTTTTGTCTAAGCAATGTCAGAGCTTACTGTCCTGATGAAATAATTTAAAATCATGATCATATTTTATTTTGGTAAGTGTAATCTAGAGGCCTTTGCCTTTTATATAAGGCACTTCTGATACCAAATGATCAACTAGAAGTCAAATTATTATTTGTTGTTTCTAAAACTTGGATAAGTGACAAGACTTTTGTCAGGTAGTGTAGACAATAAGTCTGTAAAATAACAGTAAATATACTG
The DNA here is from genome assembly GCF_049306965.1 of Danio rerio. Classification (NCBI taxonomy): domain Eukaryota; kingdom Metazoa; phylum Chordata; class Actinopteri; order Cypriniformes; family Danionidae; genus Danio; species Danio rerio. The sequence goes on from NC_133189.1 coordinate 52,822,621, forward strand.
GCTGTTTATTACAAGGTTTTTGTAGCGTAATATACAACACCAACTCAGACAATGTCACTTAAACTATAAAAAATGTTAATAAAAGTCTCTTTTTCAACCCTAAAGGTTAAAGGTTGTTGGAAGAAAGATCAAGGTCCCATAATGCAATTTAAAAGTTTTAATAAATAGAGAAAAATCAAAACATTAATCACAAAATCCCACTGCTACTTCACAGATTTTTTTTTTTTATGTGGAAGTCAATAGTTACAGGTTATCAGTTTTCTTTCAAAAATAAACTCCTTTTAACAAAATAGAATATAAAGAATCTCATAAAGGTTAGGAACAAGTGTAAAGTGACTAAATGAGGACAGAATTTAGATTTTTGGATTAACTATCCCTTTAATATCTGAACAATAGAGATTTTCCTGAGCCACCAAGTGAAACTGAGAATGATTCCACAGTTGGGTTGTGTGAGGAATAAAGTTGGCACAATTACCTGTAATGCAATTATCTCAGTTTCTAAAGCTCCAGAATCAGAAGCTGAAGGCGTTCAGAGTTAATTAAGACTCCAAATCAAATACATCAGACTTGTTTTCTGATGTGATCTTCTGTTGTTCCATAGGCTAATCACACAAGACAGATGCATTTGGACGTCCGTTCAGCTTTTTTGGCTTTCAAGGCATATTTTCCCTAGGTTATTACAAAACTGATTTCCTGTGTTTGCATATGGACAAACAAATATTGAATTTAAAATATTTTTTATCATGAAACTTTCTGGTAGTAAAGCTCAAAGTGTCTTCTTTCCAATGATGCCTAATTTTGTTTGTAGCTCACTGGGGTCAAGAACTGTTTGAAATTAGGTAGGTGTAAATCGCCATAACTGAGTGCTGGCTAATAGGGTAACCACATTTTAGCTCCATTTTAGCCTAGAAAAGATGCATAAAAAACTTAATTCATATTAGTTATTAAACTATATATTCATTATTAGTTATAAAAACCCTTTTATATATATATATATATATATATATTTTTTTTTTCTTTTTTTTTTTTTTCCATATAACATGTACTTAATAATATGCATGTTTACTAACAAACCATTGCAGCATAAAACACAATTAATATTTTTAAATGAAAGTAAACACAAACAACATTCATTCATTCATTTTCTTGTTGGCTTAGACCCTTTATTAATCTGGGGTCGCCACAGCGGAATGAACCACCAACTTATCCAGCACGTCTTCCCATCCACAAATAAATATCCACACACACATTAACACACACACTCATACAATACGGACAATTTAGCCTCCCCAATTCACCTGTACCGCATGTCTTTGGACTGTGGGGGAAACTGGAGCACCCAGAGGAAACCCACGCGAAGGCAGGGAGAACATGCAAACTCCACACAGAAACGGCAACTGAGCCGAGATTCGAACGAGCAACCTTCTTGCTGCAAGGCGACAGCACTACCTACTGCGCCACTGCCTCGCCCTCACAAACAACATAAAAAACTAATTTAAAAAGTCCCTTTTAAAATTAATATTAAGAGTAAATTCAGGAATAGTGTGGTAAAACATTTCTCACATCACTCTTAACTGGGCGCTCAGCCAAAAAAATGCTTTGTGTGAGCCTTTTTAATTTAATAAATTAGCATTTTTGGAACTTTGGTGTTGCCTTTTTGAATATGTAAAACATTTCTTAAACATTCACCCAATGGGATGTTGCTGAATCAATATGAACAATATGTATGTTGAAAAATATTAGGTTAACTATTTTGCGAAATAACAATTCTGCAGGTCCAAACAGAAGTGTAATGCAAAACTAATGTGGAGATTTTAATGCTACATAAAAATTTGAATTAAATCCACATGTATTTATTTATTTATTTATTTTTAATTTTTAAACAGGAAAAGATTAAAAGATAATCGGGCCTGACTCAGCATGAATGCTGTTTTTCAGCAGGTTCCTGCTCTGCAGAACATAAAAACAGACAAACATCTCATCCATCAACACAGTACAAACAATCACCAAACATTTAAGATAAAGAAAAAAAGCAGGCTACTATCTCAGTGGCTACAGCGATAGTTGACCATCAGATGACGAGCATGGGATTTCTTAAAAAGTCTCAGCGTTGGTATTGTTTTGAGATGTTGTGGGATCTCATTCCAGACTCTTGTGAATACATAAAAGAAAGATCTCTGTCCATAACAGTTTTTAAAAGCCGGTACTGGCAAACATCCATTTGTTACAGATCTGGTGGAACGATCAGTCCTTGTGTTAAGTTTAGGTAATTTTGCTGAGGTAGAGCTATTTAAAATTTGATAGTACAGTTTGACACCTGTGTTCATAATGTAGTTTTGAAATGTTAAAGCTTTAGAAAGTGATAGAGCAAAACAGTGATGTGTCCATCCAGAAAGTCTGTTGTGTATCTTATAGGCCCTATTGTACAGTCTAGCTATTGGCTCCAAGATATCATTTGTTGTGAGAGACCAAATAGGCAGACAGTAGGACAAGGTAGTCAAGATTATGGCATGCAGATACGTTTCTGAAACAGAAAAAGACAAATTTGTCCTAATTTTGCCATAAACAAATAGCTTTTGTTTCAGCTTTTTATAAACATTTTGAACATGGTTACAATAAGTGAGGTGAGAGTCCAGACTGATTCCCAAATATTGATATGTGGATACAATGGAAAGTTTTTGATTTGAGAAAGTGGGGGGATGGGATATGGATATTTTTTTCCTAGGTGAATAAAAGTACATACATTCTGTTTTCTTAACATTAATAGTCAAATGATTGTCTTGCAGCCACTCATGTAAATGCTGAAGATCTGTATTTAATTTATTGTTAATTGTGTCTGTACTCGATCCAGACACAAAAAGTACAGTGTCATCTGCATACAATAAAGAATCTGAATGTTTAATTACCTAAGGGAGGTCATTGATATACATCAGGAAAAGTAAAGAAAATGTAAAAAATGTACAGGATTCAAAATTCAGTATGCATTGAATAGCAAATCATCTTACAATAATTAGTGGCATTTGCAAAATGAAACTGTTATTAATAACATTTAATTGAAATTTCATAAACTAATTTTAAGAGGAGCACGTGATATCATTGAGCATCTGTAATCAGTAATAATCCAATCAGAGTGATCCTAGTTTACTATAAATGGATAATTTTCTCCCTACTGCTCTATCTTCGTTTTGGTACAATCCCCTCTTCCACCCCATCTCCTCCTTATCCTCCCTTTTCTAAAGGGGGAGCTCTCAAGACCTACCTGATCTCTGATCTCCTGATATGCTCATTGACCAGGCGGGAGCCCTGGGCTCAAATATCTCCGAGCTCAGGGTTCTCTCCCGGGACAGCATGCCAAACCTGTTATAAATACTAAGCATATCTAAGTGAGAACTCTTGAAATGTACATCTGCGGTTCTTTAGGTAGATCGCACAATGCAGAAGTATAAATTAGAAATTAAAACAGAGAACACACTGTTTTGCTCTCTCTCTCTCTCTTTCTCATATATATATATATATATATATATATATATATATATATATATATATATATATATATATATATATATATATATTCTGTGTGGAGTTTGCATGTTCTCCCTGCCTTAATTTCCAGGTGTATTATCCCTTTAAGTGTAATTATGAATTGTTGAAACATTACAGTGTGATCATAGCCATAAAATTCATGAATTATTTGGCAGCACCAATGTTTCTTCAGTCCCCTAAAAGCTCAGCGTTTATAGAAAACAAACCAGCCTGCTTGTGTGCAGCCACATTTCGTACACATCCAATCAGAGTCTCACAAACTCAAAAACTGCAGCAAGAAACTCACATCATGGTGACATTAATGGATACCATTGGGACGTCTTTAAAGTGTGCACCATCACAGTCCAGCTCCAGATCTCTGCACTGGCACTCAGCCGGGACGGTCCCGAGCACTGTGAGACACAAAGACACATTTTACACACACATTTGGTCATTTAGCAGACCACTTAGTGTTCTAAAGTGTGTTTGATCTGCCATTTAAGTGAGAATGCTTAATATGTGAACATTCAAGCTGAACTAATAGGCACTGAATTATTTCTGCAAACTGGTCTCAGTCAGTTAGTGTTTTCGGGATACGTTCTTCTATAGATTCCCAATTTGACTAATATGGGCTCACACACTTTACAGGTCACGTGTATAATTTAATGTTGAAATATGTCCTCTTTAAGTAGCATTTAAGGTTGGTTTATTAGAATAAAATGTTCATGCAATAAGGTGGAACTGGGATGTGGTTTGATCAATGACAGCTAGGGGGAGTGTTTAGAAAAACCAGTCTGAAACAGTCACTTTAGTTAATAATTTGAAGATGACAATAGAAATTGTTGAAGAAGAAAACAAAAAGTGTTACTTTATAGATTACTTTTTTCTATTCACAATTCGAAATGCATTTATATGCCAAGTTTCATGTTTTTATCTGAAATTATAAAAGAAAAACAAAAATGAATGGATGAATGAATGAATGAATAATTAAACCAGTGACTATTGCAGTTTTATTAATAGTTCTAATTTGTTTTAGTTTATTCCTTTAATTTTACATTGTTTACATTTTTTGCATTGGTCATTTTAATAAAATTTTGTAGTGTTTGTAGATTTGTATCATTTTAGATTAGTTTTTAATATGTTAGCTTTAAGGTAAACTAAATAAAAATGTTTAAAATGTTTTAGCTAGCAGCCACTTGAAATAACGTACTTTAAAAAAGTGCCATTATTTGATGTACATGTACAAATACATGGCAATTTGATTGGCAACTATCTGTAATACATTTGTAAATTTATTTGTTTATTTAGCATTTATTTAATTTCAAGAAAAAAAAAAAAGAAAAAAAAAAAAAAAAATATATATATATATATATATATATATATATATATATATATATATATATATATATATATATATATATATATATATATTAGCCCCCTTTAAATTTTTTTCTTTTTTTTTAAATATTTTACAAATGATGTTTAACAGAGCAAAGAAATGTTCACAGTATGTCTGATAATATTTTTTTTCTCCTGGAGAAAGTCTTATTTGTTTTATTTCAGTTAGAATGAAAGCAGTTTTTATCTTTTTAACTCCATTTTAGGGACAAAATTATTAGCCCCTTTAAGCTATATTTTTTCTAGACTGTCTAAAGAACAAACCATCATTGTACAATAACTTGCCTAATTACCCTAACCTGCCTAGTTACCCTACTTAACCTAGTTAAGCTTTTAAATGTCACTTTAAGCTGTATAGTAGTGTCTTGATAAATATCTAGTCAAATATTATTTACTGTAATCATGGCAAAGATAAAATAAATCAATTATTAGAAATGAGTTATTAAAACTCTTATGTTTAGAAATGTGTTGAAAAAATCCTCTTTTCATTAAACAGAAATTGGGGAAAAAATAAATAAGAGACCTAATAATTCAGGGGGGCTAATAATTCAGACTTCAACTGTATATATATATATATAGTATTTAAGTTTCCAAAGCTCCAGAGTCACAAGCTAAAGGCTGATGGCGCATTGCTATTTTGAGGAACTGAAACAGACCGCACATTGACCAACTAATAGCTGCTCTATAGTGCAGCGCACAGCGTGTTAGTTATGTGCCTATGCAGGTTCAAACACTTAATACACACAGGATGTAGAGCAACACTCAAATATCTTTACAAATGAAACAAAATAAAGGATTAAAATGTCACAAAAATTATTACTTTCTTTATAGATATAAAAACCTCCATGCCTCACCTCAGGGGGCTTTTTTCAGTTAATTCATGACAATTCTTATTATTCTTGTTTATTCTTATCATTCTTAGTATAAAGTTATTATTATTAGCAGTAGTATTTATTATATGCATATTTATATTTGTTTTAATGAAAACAAGTTTAGATTTGTCTACCTGTCGGAATTTGAAGACGTCTGCATCACCATATGGGGTAAGAATAGCATGTGTGTTTGGATATAACTCAGTTTTTTTACCACACTTTGTTATTATTGTTCATTTATTCCTTTGCTGGAACTGAATATAGAAATAGTTTTGGAATAAATCTTTGCGTTTAAACAAAACTAAACATGTCGACTAATGGATGTCTTCAGTGAAGTGCGTAAATCACCGGTTAGTGATGGAGTAAAAGTAAAGAGAAAGTAAAGAGTCCGAATGGAGGAGGCTCGTTCTGTATCCTCACGCAGCAGACGGCCTGTCAAACTGATTTCTCGCTAGTGAAGCGTTCAGTTTGTCCATTCAGTTTTTCCACTTACAAAGTACACCATGTATAAAGTAAATGCGCCATGGCATGACGCAAATGACCATAAAAGGGAATGGGAGATGAGACTGATAATGCACATTATGCTCAAAACACACCCATAACTCATTAATAGAATAAGCACAACCCTGTTAGACCATGCGCCGGGATGCAAACTGCACATCGTATTCATCTGAACGGCTCTGTTAAAAGTGTTGAATGACTTACTGCTGTCTGTAGACTCTGGCACTAATGCAGATTTAAGCAGATTTTCTGCTTTTGATACAGTAGATCCTTATGTCACGTCTGGAACATTGGGTGGGCATAAAGGGTTTAGCACTTCATCGGTTGCAACAGACACTTTTTCAGTGTCTGTTGGTCTTATTGTTTTTAAAGCACTGAATGGGCAAGCACCTTCTTATATATCAGAACTTTTTAACCTACAGTCAACTCCTCGGTCTCTTAGGTCGTCAAATAAAATTTAACTGCAAATTCCTTAGTCATGACTTAAAGTGAAAGGGGATAGAGCCTTTGTAGTTGCTGCTTCACGTTTGTGGAACCAGCTACCACCAGACATTACGAGTGCTTTCTCTCTCTATATATTTCAGTCCAGACTTAAGACACATTTTTATTTTATTGCCTTCCCAGGCTTTTAATCTTTATTGTGCTTTGTTGTTGTAATACTATTATTCTTATTATTACTTTCATTGTTATTTTACTGTTTTAAAATGTGTGCTACGGTTTTTTTTAGCACTTTGGTCAGTGCCAGACTGAAGTTAAATGTGCTTTATTAAATAAATAGGGTATGTAACGGTATCAGAATTTCACGGTACGGTAATACCTCGGTATGAATGTCACAGTACGGTATTTATTGAATCATTTACAGGAAAAAACAAAACTTATGAAAATACTCCAAAAAAGTGCCAAAAGTGTCAATGACATACAAATTAGCCATCTATCTGTAAGCTTTGAAACAGGAACTTCAATTTTAATAACAAAAAAATATTAAACCATGTAAAAAAATTAAGTTTCAATTTAGTAGTGTTGAAAACTCATCACATTCAACATTTAATCACTTACTCACTTAGATAGAGATGGGTTTAAAGGAAAATTATCATATAAATATAATCTGGTAAAAGCTGGTATCTCTGGGTATTTACAATGTCCCCTGCAACAGAAAATAAACCCTCTCATTTGGGACTGAGGTTTCTGGGACAAGAGAGATATGACTTGGCCCAGGTTGACAGCAGTGGGTAACGTTGTGCATTGTCTTTCCCCCACTTGAGAGGACAAACCATGGATAAGATAGAGGTCTCATGTCTGCATCAATCTGAACAGTGTGCTGACAACACCGCTATTCAGTACGCGCGCGACAACACAGCTGATAAGAACTCGCACGACAACACCGCTATTCAGTACGCGCGCGGCGACAACACCCGCTTTAGAGTTTTACAGCTCTTTTTCATCCCCGCTTCTAGCAGCACACTCCATTTCCGCATTACTGGATCTGTAGCGACAACAGACCGCAAGGGATGATGGTCAAGCATGGGCTGATGGGAATTGTAGTTTTCGCTACCTCCCGTTCGCTTCATTCGCCTGAGCAAATTTTCTCAGAAGACCTATAGTTTTACCGAGTCATGCGACTTCAGTAATATCGAAAAAAATTAATATTGCGGTATGACGGTATTTACAATACCGTTACATCCCTATAAATAAACTTTACTTACTTCCATCCTTAAAAAAAGTAAAAGTGGGTTCGGACATGCCTTTAATGCTTTTGCGCCATGAGGTTTGGACTTTGCACCCGAGATCGTTAAAATAGAGCCCTTAGTGTCAAAACCCCAAACTTTTTTCATTTTTCAAATAATATTTGATTTTAATTTACTGGCACAAAAATCACACATTTGACCTTTACATTTCTAATTATATCAAACAAAAAGCAGATTCACCACAAAAATCTTTGCAAGTAAAGCCTGAAAGTGAACACGCACAATCTGATGGTGCGGTTGAATATGGTCTGCCAGATAGAGCGTGTATCCAGATAATGTAAATGCCTCGACAGGCCATCTGTGGCTCAATGCATTGTTCCAACAGAGTCTTATCTGTATTAAGCATTAGGGGAGGAAGCGAAAGCACAAAGAGCGAACAAAGCATGCAGTAAGAAAAGAGACTGAATTCTGACATACACCAGAAAAAGCCCACGGTGACTAATTTGAAGAGATGGTGCAAAAATAAAGCTCACACTGTCTGCAGACCAATCAACTTGTATTTCCAGAGCTAAATGTGCTGGTAATGAGGGGACGAATATAAGGCAGAGTCACCGCTGCCAACTGGGCTGCATTTTAATTGGTTATTGGAGCCGTTTTAGCGCAGGTCGTTTGGTTCTGCTTGTAGTTCATTAATTAACAATGGTCCATGTGCTGGGGTGCATGTAGGGTATGTTTGCATCACAGCGGCGATAATTGAAACTGCTTAAGCTGTTTTGCCATGTAAATGAGCTAAGCTTACTGAAGGAGAATGTTAGCGATCGGAAATTATTTCTGAGCAGTGAAGTGTACGTTTATGAAAGCTCATTTACACACACCGTAGCAAAACATGTCACATAATGAGTTAATTTGTGAAACAAAAAGTAAAGCGACCATATAGTATGCTAAAATAATGAAACTATTTAGCACAAAATTGCTAGCAAACAAAAGCAGATGTCAAATAGCATGGGATTAAATATGAAAGGTACTAAAATATATTCATTTTGTAAACTTTTTTGAATAGTTGAAATCAAATGTCAAAAATTTGAGATTAAAAAGTACAATGATTATGTTTGACATTATATATGTCACAAAATAAGTTAATTGGGAATCAAAAACTAAAATGTCCATATATGCTTAAAAAAATGAAACAATTTTCACTAATTTGCTAACAAACAAAATAAAAAAGATGTCAAATACCACTGAATTAAATGTGAAACGTACTAAAATGTACCAATTTTGTAAACCTTTTTTGAATAGTTGCATGAAAATGTCCAAATTTTGAGATAAAAAACAATCATTGTACTTTTTGATGTCACATAATAAGTTAATTTGTGAAAAATTTAAATGTGCATATTGCATGCTTTAAAAAGATGAAATAAAACAAAAACAGATGTCAAATAGCACTGAAAATAAATGTGAAAGCTACTAAAATGTACCAGTTTTGTAAACTTTTGAATAGTTGACATCAAATGTCAAAACTGTGAAATAAAATCAAACCTATCAAACCATTATACCTTTTAATATGTCATATAATTAATTGTGAAACAAAAAGCAAAATGACCATATGCTTAAAAAATGAAACAATTTTCACTAATTTGCTAACAAACAAAATAAAAAAGATGTAAAATAGCCTTGAATTAAATGTGAAACGTACTAAAATTATGTACCAATCTTTTTGTGCATAGTTGCATTAAAATGTCAAAATTGAGATAAACAAACATAATCATTGTACTTTTTAATGTCACATAATAAGTTAATTTGTGAAACAAAAGTTTAAATATCCATTTTGCATACTTTAAAAAGATGAAAGCAAACAAAAACAGATGTCAAATAGCACTGATATAAATGTGAAACGCACTAAAATATATTAATTTCGTTAACGTTTTTTGAATAGTTGAGATCAAATGTCAAAACTGAAATAAAATGTCAAGCACAACCATTATACACTCTCAGAAATAAAGGTATGCGAGCTGTTACTGGGGTGGTACCTTTTCATATTTGTACTTAAAGGGTCCATATTGGTACCTCAAAGGTATACATTTAGTACCTAAACATTTTAAGAGGTACTCTTTTGTACTTCTTAGGTACTAATATGTACCCTTAAGGTATAAATAAGGACCCTTTAAGTCCAAATATGTACCTTTCAAAATGGTACCACCCCAGTGACAGCTAGCGTACCTTTATTTCTGAGAGTGTATCTTTTATATGTCACATAATTAATTCTAAAACAAAAAGCAAAATGACCATATATGCTTAACATTTTTTTAAAGAATTTTCCCTAAATTGCTAACAAACAAAATAAAAAAGATGTCAAATAGCCTTGAATTAATTATGAAAGGGAAACTTTTTTAAATATTTTTAAAAATTTCAAACCTAATTGTTATACTTTTTAATATGTTGCATGATAAGGTAATTGGAAATTAAATAAGTCAGTTTGTAAAACAAAAATGTAAATGCCCATATAGCATGCAAAACATTTTTCACAAAATTGCTTGCAAAAAAATAAAAAAATAAATAAAATGGCATTGAATTACATGTGAAAGGAAAGCAATAATAATGAAGTGTGGTCAAAAAGTTATATCCAAACACAGGTCCTGTTCTTATTCTTATGCTCATTGGGATAAATAGGGAATAACACACACCTGGTCATGGAACAGCTTAGAAGGCAAAAGTCAAATTACTTTTGGACCCTTAACAAGTGGGAGGCACATATGCAAACTGTTGTAATTCCTACAGCGTTAACCTGATTTGAATGTAAATACAGTCAAATTAAAGCTGACAGTCTGCAGTTAAAGCATACCTTGTTCTTTCATTTTAAATTGATTGTGTTGGTGTAGAGAGCCAAATTTTTAAAATTGTGTTAATGTACAAATATTTATAGACTTAACTAAGATATACATATATTTCTTATGAATATGAATGAATATTTTGAAATATAGCGTTTTTCTGATCTGACAAATGTTAAGAATTAGGTCAGCAGACAAAGAGATGTCGGTCTTTTGTTGCTGTGCATTCAATGCATTCCACCACAAGAGCACTGACACTATGAAAACAATCCTGCACAAAGTGTTCAGGCACAAAACAGTTCAGACCCTATTTACATCTGAATATATTGTCGTTCTCTTGTGATTGGATCAAGAAAAATGTATCTAAAAGATATAGTTCATTAAGAAATGGAAATTAACTCGCTATTAAACCCTTCTTCCAGATTTTTTTTTTTCTGCTGAACAAGAAATATATTTTGAGGAATTCTGGTCACCCATTTACTTCCATGCAAAACAAAATAGCTGCAAAAAAGTAACCATTTACTGACGTCATGTTCTAGGAAATCTGAAATTGTACAGCAGACGTCCATCATGGTAACTTTTATTTCCTGTTTGTTCTGGAAATGATTCACTTACATACACTGTAAAAAATTCTGTAATTGTACAGTTTATTTCCAGCAGCTGGGGTGCCGGAAAAAAAGGAAAATAACGAATATTAAATTACAGAAATTTACATTTAAGCAAATTTCTGTAATTTAATATTTGTTATTTTACGGTAAATTTCTGTAATTTAATATCCGTTATTTTACCATATATTTCTGTAATTTCACAGCTATTATTAAAACATTTTTTACGGCACCCCAGTTGCTGAAATAAACCATAAAATTATGGATTTTTTTAACAATGTATTAAACACTGATAACATATACTCAAAAGAACATTATGCACTCATTTATTTATGCAAAGCAGTTTTATTTTTAATTGCACAAAATCCCACTCCACTGAAAAAAAGAGATTTGTTGGATTTACTCATTTCTTTTAAGGTAAGTGGTTGCAAGCTATTTATATGGGATGGATTTAAACAAACATCTTAATGTTTAACTATGTGTTCATACCGAAGGCGTTGAGAGCATCAAAGGTCGTTTTGGCCTCCTTGGCGACAACGCTGTCTGCCTTCAGCTCCGGCGGCATGAGCGTCAAAATTTGCTACATTGATCTCGTATTTAAAGGGGCCGTTGTAGCATATCATATCAGTTACATTCCCGCAGCAAACAGGCTTTCTTGCATGAAAATGTTATGCAGTTATTATAAAATTCATTTAACTACGGAAGATCAAGTTGCATGTGGTGTGGCTTTGCTCCATTTAATCATCCAATATGTGCCCATATGTATAAAATATTCTGAAGCAGCACTGTTTTGTATTGTTGCAGAAGATTCCCGCTTTTTTAAAAGAAAAATATATATAACATTGATGCACATTAGTAACTCGCCAGTAACTTTTTAATGTATGTTCCTGTCAAAAAAAAATTGCAAATAATTGGAAATCCAAAGACCGCAACAATCAAAGTTCACGATGACTGTGACTGAACCGCGTCATAGCTCATTACCATAAAATTGACTTGATTTCAACTCTTCTCGACACCCACACTGGCGAAGACCTGCCACGCTGCTCCTCGTCACTGCTCCTATTGAAAATGAATGACTTCCGGCTACCGCTTTCAGTCTGAACGTACAGTAACTTAATTTGTGTTTAAATTCAGCCCATTTAACGTGTTTGCAAACACTCAGGTTAAAAAATAATTGCAAATCTAATTAATAATTTTTTTTCAGTGTGGTTGGATATTTCCATGCTGTCAAACTGCACCAAAATAGATCTACTGCACAGCCATATTAAGTGAGATCTGCTTGTTCAGTCATTGCAAAAATAGCCCAATATTTCAGGCAAAAGTAAATGCACAAAAAAAAAAAATCTTTGTTTATTTGTTATGCTTGTTTATTTGAGCTTTGCAGCAACACTATAATATCACACAGACTTCCCAGACTCCATCTGAGCATGAATCTGTGATCAATACTGCCTATCAGCTTCAACGGTAAAGCACATAAGCCTCCAGATATGAGCTGTCGAAGAGTGATAAGCGCTCGTCCTCATCTGCTTTCATTTCCTGCCAAAGTCTCCGAGTAATAAAACTTTGAAACGATCAAACTGCCTTCAATAAATAATTCAAGAAACATTTTTATGATGTTATCTTTTTTATTTTTACGTGAGTAAGGGTCTATTTACACTTGAAACGCATTGAAGGAAACTCCATTTTACAAAATAGGCTCATTTTACAGCTCAACTAGATTTAAAATGTTGTGTTTGACCATTTTCTTTTATCCATTCAGTCAATCTTTAGGTCTGGCAGGATCACTTTTTTAGCTTAGCTTAGCATAGTTAATTAAATCAGATTAGACCATTAGCATCTACTCAAAAATGACTAAAGAGTTTTGATAATTTTCCTATTTAAAGCTTGACTTTTCTGTAATTATATTGTGTAATCAAATAAATTAGCTATTTTCTCGGCTAATATGAACTATACTCTCTTTCTGGCGTAATAATCAAGTGACTTTGCTGCCGTACCATGGCTGTACCAGGCACAGTGATATTACACAGAGCTTAATGAAAATCCAGGACTAATTCATGTAAATCCAGGACTAATTATGCTCTACTGCAACAAACAAACCACAGCTTATGAATACTAATAAAGCAATTTTTAGACGAAAACTAAGCTATACACTACCACTCTTAAAGTTGGAGGCTGATGAGATTGTTTAATCCAGGGGTGCCCAAACTTTTTTGTATAAAGGGTATCATTGAGAACCGTGGGTTGAAGGAAAATATAGCAAATTATCTTAAAGTTGCCATGGTTGACTTCCTGATTTATTTCATAAGGTTTATTACTTTTTTTTTATTACTTAAAGCAAATTAATTAATGCAGTGTCATAATTAAAATGCTGTCTTATTGCAACAAAAACATAAACAACCACATTTATAACCCAGTTACAATCTTAAGGATTGTCAGTCAAGGGGTAGGAGAATAACATTAATTTTGGGTGAAACACACAAGCAAACACACAATATCAACAAGTGAGGGACAAAATACCAAGACTAACTAAATGCAATTAAGTGAGTTTATTTACAAAGATAGTGATAATAAGTGCTAAATATGTACTATTGAAGTCAGAATTTATAGCCCCCCTGAATTATTCACCCTCCTGTTTATTTTTTGTCCCCAATTTCTGTTTAACGAAGAGCAGATTTACTTTAACACATTTCTAAACATAATAGTTTTAATAACTCATTTCTAATAACTGATTTATTTTATCTTTGCCTTGATGACAGTAAATAATATTTGACTAGATATTTTTCAAGACACTTCTTTACAGCTTATAGTGACATTTAAAGGCTTAACTAGGTTAATTAGGTTAACCAGACAGGTTAGGGTGATTAGGCAAGTTATTGTATAATGATGGTTTGTTCTGTAGACTATAGAAAAAATATGTAGCTTAAAGGGGCTAATAATATTGGCCTTAAAATGGCTTTTAAAAAATGAAAACTGCTTTTATTCTGGCCGAATATAAAAAAAATAAGACTTTCTCCAGAAGAAAAATTATTATCAGACATACTGTGAATTTTTTTTTGCCCTGTTTAACATAATTTGGGAAATATAAAAAAAAAAAAGGCGGGGGGGGGGGCTAATGAGTCTGACTTCAACTGTATATAGAAGGACCAATAAATATTTACAAGAATATATTAGAATATATTGAAAATCACAGACACAAATGGGACACAAAATTTTTGAACAGGTAGATCGGAGAGTTAGACAGATGAGACGCGAGCAGCGCCAAAATAATAGAAATAAATAAAACAAAACAAGCTGTTCTATTGGCCCAACCTCTACCCTAACTATCCAAAAGAAACATATATCAGTACTGAAAAGAAAATCTTCATGTCTCTGACGCACTACCTAATCTACACTAAGATATAAGCAAAACAAAAATACAGCAAGCGAACCTAGCTTAGGCATCTCTGGTTTAGACTACACTTTCATTTATTTAATCAAAAATAAGCGGTGTTAGCAAAAAAAGTATTATTGTGAAATTTTTAATTATAATATGCTGATTTGACCTCAGAAAAGAATAGGTAACATTTAAACTGTAGTAAATATTAGAAAATTAGCATTTTTACATATTTAGCAATTTGTGTTTTAATTTTTTTTTATTTTCCCACTTTATTTATGCTTTTGAATCTTGATCTTTCTTCTAAAAACTTTATGGCCTATTATACACCCTATGCAATAAGTCGCAGGACGTGTTTGGTGCTATCTGTTGCAGTTTTTAGACCAGCGCAACCCTAATTTTTCTATTTTGCACCCCGTTGTTTAAACAGCAAATCCATTTGTGCCACTTTGTGGACTCATGGGTGTGGTCTATAAAAGAGGTGTGTTAGGGCGCATTGTTGGCATGTTGCTATTTTGACTTACTAAAATAGACTGCGCCATTGACCAGCTGAAAGACACATTGTTTATTACACAGACACATTGTTTAATACACAAAGGATTTACAGCAATACACAAATATACATATGAAAAAATTAAAGAAAAAAATTTGATTTGTCCACCTGTGGGGTTTTAGAGAGGTCTGCATCATGACGTGTGTTTGGATAAGTTTTTTGACCACACTTCATTATTATTGTTGATTTATTCGTTTGCTGGACATGAGAACTGAATTTAGAAACAGTTTTGAAACAAATCTTTGTGCTTAACAAACTAAATTATATATGTAGGCTATTGGATGTCTTCAGGGGAGTGTGTACAACACAGTTCCCTTATCCATGAAAGTAAAGAAGTAAAGAGTAGAAGTAAAGTAAAGAGTAAAGTAAAGGGGCTGAATGGAGGAGGCTCGTTCTTTATCCTTGCGCTGCAGGTGGTCTGATTAACTGTTTTTTTCTTACTGAAGTGTTCAGTTTTTCTACTTATCAAGTCCGCCTTGTAAAGGAGTGACGCAACTGACTCTTAAAAGAACGGGAGATGAGACTATTAGGAGAATAAGCACAGCCATTAGACTGTGTGCAGAGGCGCAGAGCTTGTTTGTCAGTCTTTAAAAGAGCAAAGGTGGATTCAAAAACGCCCTTAATGCTTTTGCACCATGCACTTTAGACTTTGCACCTAGATCCTTAAAATAGAGCCCTTAACCTTGAAAAGTTTAGGAAAAAAGTGACTTTTTTACATTTTAAAATATGCAAACTGTTAATTAACATATATTTTTACAGTGTACATTAAGTACAACTTCTCACTTTTAACTAGTGGTTTATACTGTATACCTGCCTATTATAAATATATTGGCCGTTTATTAGTACTTATAAAGTAAGTAAGTAATGTGTAATTATATAGCTCATTTATTGTGTATGGCTATACACCCAAAGTGCTTTACAATCATGAGGGGGGTCTCTACACACCACCATGAGTGTGCAGCATCCACTTGGATGATGTGACGGCAGCCACAGGACAACGGCGCCAGTGAGCTCACCACACACCAGATATAGGTGGAGCGGAAAGACAGTGATAGAGCCAATCCGGTGGATGGGGATGAGTGGGAGGCTATGATCATAAGGGCAGATTTGGCCAGAACAGTTCCACCCTTACTCTTTACGAGAAATGCCCTGGGATTTTTATTGACCAGGGATTTTATTGACAGACAGTAAGGACCTCATTTTAGCATCTCATTCGAAAGCACATGATCATAAACCATGATTTTATTCTACATCCCTAATGAATAGCTAAACCCAACTACTTCCTTAATATCTATTAATAAACAGGTAGTATTAAAGTAGTAGTTAATAGTTTAATAGCAAGAATTAAACCTTAAAATAAAATGTGGCCAAAAATCAAGTTGAACCAGGCATTTATTTCCACAATCCTTTGACCAAGAGAATGAGTGACCACAGTGTATGGTTTAAAATATTGTAGCAAACTGATTTTACAGTAAATGAATACATTATGTATCTAATAAAATGTGCCAAAAAATATCCCTACGAGTATCCAAATCTCCTGGAGCGTGAACTTTAGATAATCTAGAATTGAGATCATACTCACAGCAGGCGTTTGACTTGTTTCCAAGGTTATTACTGGGGATGCCAAAATAGTTATCAAAGAGATGTGGCCAGCCATTATTGTCTCCTACAAAAGAAAAACAACAAGAAAAGTAAAGGGTTACTCCATCAGACACACACTGTTCATAACTGTTAACAAAGCCATTTTCTGTGGCACAGCTGTGATTCATACATTCATAACAGAGCAAAATCCACAAGGGAAAATTCAGCAGGATAAGAATGATTCTGCTGCATCTTCAGTTGAACAAATGTGTCGTTCTCACAGGGGATACAGAACAACACATTCGACTGTGTTCTTTTTTAAGAAGCAGGTTAACCTACTCAGCAAACCTCTGTCAATCATGTTGACACTGTTTGCTGAATGTAGACATGGCGGAGGAAATGAAGAAACGCTGCAGTGCAAATAGGTGTGAGTTTGGTGGCGTTTCCGTCTTCTGACGCTTAACGTCACAAACAAATGAACGACGACCTTCCTCTTTCCTCCTTCATCAATCACTGTCAGGATCATCATGTTTGAGGGCATTCAGATGCAAATGCACACTACTGTTCAAAATATTGGTTTAATAGACTTTTAGATTAAGACTTTGCAGGAGAGATTCGTTTAACTAAACAAATGTCACAGAGAAGACTCGAACATTGTTACAAAAATATTAAAATGAAAGCAGTGTCGTGGAGAGTTGAAATCTAAAAAAAAAAACAACGAAAAAAAGTTTCCCTCCAATTTTCCAACAAAATTAAATCTTAATAATAGTGTAAAATCTAAGAAATTCTGTAATGTATGAATATGAATATGTAATGAATATATATATATATATATATATATATATATATATATATATATATATATATATATATATATATATATATATATATATGTATGTAAAAAAGAGTAAGGGGACATTTTCACAGCATGTCTGATAATATTTTTCTTACGAAAGTCTTATTTGTTTTATTTTCGCTAGAATAAAAACAGTTTACTTTAAAAAAAAACATTTTAAAGGTTAAAATTATCAGACCCTTTAAGCTATTTTTTGTTTAGATAGTCTACAAAACAAAACATCGTTATAAAATGACTTGTCTAATTACCCTAATTAAGTCTTTAAATGTCACTTTTAGCTGTATAGAAGTCTAGAAAATATCTAGTAAAATATTATTTACTGTCATCATTGCAAAGATAAAATAAATCACTTATTTGTATTGTTATTAAAACTATCATGTTTAGAGATGTTTTTTTCTCTCTCTCTGTTAAACAGAAATTGGGCAAAGAAATAAACAGGGAGGCTAATAATTCTGACTTCAACTGTACATACATATATAATTTTCAAAATCATCAAAAACAAAAGCACTACATATTTTCTATATTATCCTACAATGTACAAAATTGTAAAGTGAAAAAATCTAAAAGTAAAAAATGTTAAGTAAAAACATTATTATGATAATGATAATAATAAAATAATAATCATAACAGTAATATAACAACTGTAAAGTTATGGTATATATAAAATATTTCCTTGAATGCTGTTCTTTAAAACTTTCAATTCATTAAAGAATACTGTTAAATATGTCCAGTTTTGTCATTTTATTATTATTATTATTATTATTATTATTATAAAATATTTAAAATTAGCATAAAATAATTTGAAATAATCAATATAATAGTTTTAAATAGATAAATTGCTAAATAGACAAACTGTAACCACGGGGAGTAACACCAACAACTGAGGTAAGATCCAATATGCAGGTTTATTCACAGTCAGGCAAGCGGTGGTCAATACGGGTGCAAACAGGTGTGTGAGGACAATCCAGAATCACAGTCGAATACAGGCTAGAGGTCAGAAAGGCAGGCAAAGACAAAGAGGCTAACAAGGCTAACGGTCGGTACACAAGATAACAAGACTGGAAAACGCGTTGTAATGCTACTGTGACAGATAACAAGACTCGGCAAACTGAACGGGTGAATGTGTGGCTTAAGTAGTGAGTGCAATCAGTTTTTTGACAATCCTCAGGTGGTGCGAATGTAATCAGTCTAGATGAGTAAGCATGTGTGTCTGGGCGAAGTGCATGTATGAATATGTAGTCCATCAAAGGCGGAAGTGTAGTCCATGGTTGTTGTGAGTGAGAACCAGCGATCTAGTGGAATACGATAGCTGGTAGTTGTGACACAAACAAATAGAAAGTTACATTATTATTATTATTATAAAAAATATTTAATATTATAATAAAATATTTTGAAATAATGAATAAAACTGTTTTACATAAATAAATAAATAAATAAATAAATAAATACATAAAAAGCTACATAAATAAATAGCTAAATAGATGAATAAATAGACAGATGCATATATTATTTTTATTATTATGAAAATATTTTAAATTGGTAATATATTTTTAAATAATAAATATAATTGTGTTTAAAATAAATAAATAAATAGCTAAATAAACAACTAAATAGCTAAACAAATAGATAGTTAAATTGTTAATATTATGAAAATATTTAAAATTGGTAATATATTTTGAAATAATAAATATAATTGTGTTTAAAATAAATAAATAAAAAGTTAAATAAATAACCAAATAGCTAAATAAATAGACAGTTAAATTATTATTATTATTATACAAATATTTAAAATTTTTATAGTTTAAAATAATCCAAATAATTGTTTTAAATAATTAAATAGCTTCATAGATAAACAAATATAAAGATGAATACATTATTATTATTATTATTATTATTATTAATAATAATATTATGATAGAATCTTAAAATTTTTTATAAAATAGTTTAAAACAATAAATATAAATGTGTTTTAAATAAATAAATAAATAAATAAATAGCTAAATAGATAAACAAATAGAAAGATAAATAATATTATTATTAATAATAATATTTAATTTTATCATAAAATATTTTGAAATAATGAATATAATTGTGTTTCAATAAATAAATAAATAGGGCAGCGTAGTGGCGTTAGCATGTTCTCCCCGTGTTAGCGTCGGTTTCCTCCGGGTGCTCCGGTTTCCCCCACAAGTCCAAAAACATGGTATAGGTAAATTGGGTAGGCTAAATTGTCCGTATTGTATAAGTGTGTATGGATGTTTCCCAGTGATGGGTTGCACCTGGAAAAGCATCCGCTGCCTGAAACATATGCTGGATAAGTTGCCGGTTCATTCTACTGTGGCGACCCCTGATTAATAAAGGGACTAAGGCGAAAAGAAAATGAATGAATAAATGAATGAATAGCAGTAATAACAATGAAATAACATTTACTCAAATAGTTTTGACTATTTTCTTTTAATGAAGTAATAAAATTATTTCAGATGTCTGATGTCAGCGCTCACTGGCAGGTGTGGAATAATGTTATTTTAGACCCTGTCTCTACTACAGCATGTAATAGTGTCAAAGGAGACTCACGCTGGCTTCTTAATGTCAAACCTGACCAGCTGCTCAACAGAGAGCAGATTTTCAGACTTAATAATAATCCGTCGACCTCACAGTCCAACTGCTTTAACACGGGGAGAAACTGACCTGATAACCAGAGCTGCCAAAAGCCTAAGATGACACACTGTCCCTCTGCATCTCATTAAATATGATCAGTACTGGCTTGAAAAAAAGAGGTCAGCAATAGCCTTAAAAAAAATCATCTCATAATTCAGTCCCATTACAAACCCAGGGGCCAGCTGCTTAAATATAGTGATAAAGTGCTTTATGATATTTTATGCAAAATGGGTTTTGATCTTTACTACCTAACAAAAGTCTTGTCGCCTATCCAAGTTTTAGGAACAACAAGTAATAACTTGACTTCTAGTTGAACATTTGGTGTCAGAAGTGGTTTATCTGAAGGGGAAAGGCCTCTAGAATACACTTATTTTACCAAAATAAAATATAACCATGCCTTGATTTTAATTAATTCATTAGGACAGTAAGCTCTGACTTTGCTTAGACTAAAGTCTTGTCCCTTAACAGAAATAATGTCCAGTATAGAATATAAAGTCATGCTGCAGTGGAAACAGAATGAATATTGTGTCTGACTCCATCATGAGCTTGGAGGACTGCATCCATACATCTCTGCAATGACTCAAATCACTTATTATTCTTTGGATTCATCTTCAATGCCTCCTCCTTCATCTTACTTGCCTGGTGACTGGGCGGGCCAGTCCTGGAGCACCCTGACCTCCTTTGCTTTCAGGAACTTTAATGTGGAGGCTGAAGTATGAGAAGGAGCGCTATCCTGCTGGAGAATTTGCCCTCTCCTGTGGTTTGTAATGTAATGGGCAGCACAAATGTCTTGATACCTCAGGCTTTTGATGTTGCCATCCACTCTGCAGGGGCCTCATGTACGAAGACTTGCGTGGAAATTATACTAAAACATTTCGTACGCACAAAGCTGTAAATGTGCGTACGCATAAAAAATTTCAGATGTATGAAACACTGCGTACGCCGAATCCCACGCATATTCTTTTGTACATCCGAATGAACGTGAAACTGAGCGCAACATGCACGAGCACAAAACCCCTCCCTGCCTCCTCCCCCGTATGAATATGCTAATGACTATGCTAATGGCAAAACCCAACGACAAAGCAAAGGCAAAATCAAGCAAAAAGAGAAACTTTGAACAGAATGTGAATTGGAGGTGCTGCTTTCGGAGGTAGACCGGAGAAAAGCGGTGTTATTTGCAAATTTGTTCTCCGGAATTAACAACAAAAGAAAAAAAAATAGAGTGGGAGAGTTTAGCTGATGCGGTTATCACAGTTGGGTCTGAACATCGCATTGTGAGTGCATTAAAAAAAGAAATAATGTGGTTTATATCTGTAAAATGTTACAGCACCGTTAGAAGTCTCAGTGGCGCACCTCGTAAGATGCATGTGATCATGTATTGACACGTTCAAGCATGAACTCGGCTCGAATCCAGCGTCTGATGAACTCTTTCTTCTTTTTTCCCCCGCTACATATCAGATTTTGCCCACTATTTATCACGAGAAAGACAAGTAGGAATCATCAATAAGTCTGTGCATCATATTTTATTTGCACATTTATTGAATGGAAATGTTTCTGATTCACGCATGCAAATTCATCTTCAGATAGTGTCTTTATAGCAATGTGCGTGCAGTAGATTGCTCAGATTACATTGGGAAAACAGGCGACCGCTGCAAATTGTGCTTTAATGTTTAGCTGGTCAAATGTATGGTATGGAAACCTTATATACCTGCTGAACCCGTCTCATACAGCTGCCATTGCAAGGCTCAGACACTTTGTAGAGAGGAATTTAACACAACTGCCTCTAGGAGTCGCCAATGGAAATAAAACAGACACGCACAAAAAATGTGCGTACGCCAGCCATGAAGCTGCCGTGGAGCTGCGCACATTCCCACGTTCAGTTCATCGTTAGTAAATCCAAACGTGAGCGATTCTGAGCGTGAAACCTGGCGTACGCAAAGTTTTTGTACGCAGCGTTGATACATGAGGCCCCAGATCTCTTGCACGCCCCCATACTGAATGTAACCCCAAACCATGATTTTACCTTCACCAAACTTGATTAATTTCTGTGAGAATCTTGGGTTCATGTAGGCTAAAATAGGTCTTCTGCAGTATTTGTGATGATTGGGATGCAGCTCAACAGATGATTCATCAGAAAAATCGACCTTCTGCAACTTTTCCAAATGATCAACTAGAATTCAAGGTATTATTTGTTGCTCTTACAACTGGGAAGACTTTTGTCAAATAGTGTATGGGTGTTTTCAACTATAAGTATATATAACTATATAATTAAAAGGGTTGAAGAACATTGCATTGAAGACTTTTTACCCTATCTTTATTATGCATTTATGCTACTTCTGAATATCTTATGAATAGACTATTTTATATAATTTGGCAAGGATACGCTATGGAAGCTTCCACTTTTGAGATTTCAGGTTCAGAACTTATAGGATCTAAACTTTGAACGTCTATAAATTGGTTGATTTGGGCTGAAAAAAAAAATCAATTGCAATATTTGCAATATTATAGATGTTGGTCATGACCAAAGAAATCCTTTCATGCAAAGAAAACAATATTAATTAGTTTACAAAATGAATTCATACGTAAAAAAATGAAATGACAAAGGGAAAAGAACACATGAAGAAAGTGAGGTGTAGAAAGGCATGGAAAGCCCAGACCGCAGCTGAAATCTCTCAGTAGTTCTTGTGCAACCCTCTGCCCTTCCTCAGTGTAAATGAATATCAGCAGCTTCTGTCCGACATTTACATCAGCAGATGATAAAGATTAAAATCAGGGTGGACATTTCAGCAAGACAATGATCCAAAACACAGCCAAGGAAACTCTGAGATGGTTTCAGACAAAGAAAATCAAGCTGTAGAATGGCCCAGCCAATCACCTGACTCGAATCCAATAGAAAATACAAATTAAAGATCAGATTTGATAGACGAGACTCACAGAACCATCAAGATTTTTACACTCTGTGTAAATAATCACACCTGAGTCATGCATGTGACCTCATTCTCCATGTGAGACTTACATCAGACGCTTTATTACAATAACTCAATCTCTCTCTCTAAAAAACAACAACACTGTGCATTTATAAAGGGTGCTTCACACAGGTGAGTGAGCTTGACAAACCACCTGGAGAAACACACTTCTCTCTCTCTCTCTATATAAAAAAAACATTGCTCCTTCAATACTGTATCACTTAATTTTATGAGCACTAACTGGTCCTTTGTATAACTAGCACTTGTTGTGAAATTGGCTGTTCTTGTTGAATCGCTGAATGCCTCCTGAACTGTAAGACACTTTGGACAAAACATCTGCTAAATGTAAAAAACTCTACCTCTTTAGAGGTATGTATACACTCACCGGCCACTTTATTAGGCACACCTGTCTAACTGCTTCTTAGCACAAATTTCTAATCAGCCAATCACATGGCAGCAGCTCAATGCATTTAGGCATGTAGACATGGTTAAGACGATCTAATCCAGTTCAGACTGAGCATCAGAATGGGGAAGAAATGTGATTTAAGTGACTTTGAATGTTGCATGGTTATTGGTGCCAGACAGGCTGGTCTGAGTATTTCAGAAATCTACTGGGATTTTCACGCAGAACCATCTCTAGGGTTTACAGAGCATGGCTGAAAAAGAGAAAGTGAGCAGCAGTTCTGTGTCTTGTTGATGCCAGAGGTCAGAGGAGAATGGCCAGACTAGTTTCAGCTGATAGAAAGGCTACAGTGACTCAAATAAGCACTAGTTACCACCGAGGTCTGCAGAAGAGCATCTCAGAAAGCACTACATGTTCAACCTTGAGGCTGATGGGCTACTGTAGCAGAAGACCACACCGGGTGCCACTCCTGTCAGCTTAGAATAGGCTACAATTCACACAGGCTCACCAAAATTAGACAATAGAAGATTGGAAAAACATTGCATGGTCTGACGAGTCTCGATTTTTGCTGCGATATTCGGATGATAGGCTTCAACAACAATTTGGCGTCAACAACACAATTTCACTGTACTCAAATGGCCTCCACAGTCACCAGATCTTAATCCATTGGAGCACCTTTGGGATGTGGTCACATCATGGATGAGCAGATGATAAATCTGCAGCAACTGGTGATGCTATCATGTCGATATGAACCAAAATATCTGAGGAATATTTCCAGTATGTTGTTGAATCTATGCCACGAAGGATTAAGGCAGTTCGAAGGCAAAAGGGGGTCCAATCTAATCCTAGTAAGGTGTACCTAATAAACTGGCCTGTGAGTGTGCATAACCCTGAGGTAACCCTGAGTAAATCTAACTCAGTGGGTCTCTTTCTGTTCTGTGTAAATAAGAACTTCAGCTAAATTATACAGGTTCAAATGCATGAAAACAGCCCGAGAAAAAAGCCTTCTGGCATGATTAATGATAAACATATTTAATCTTATCGTGTTTGAGGATAAAGGGAATGACTTCTGTGATGCCGAAACACCAACACTTGACTCGCGCAGCTCATTATCCATCAATTTTCCATGGCGTTCCTTTCATGTTATACAGGTAATTGATTATGCACGGGTGAAATGCAAATGTTAATTAAACAACTAAGCTGTGCCACAAAGACCTCAAACAGTCGTTGCTGTAAATAAACTTTTCAGAGGAGGTGAGCAACATCAGGCAGACGATTCATACATTTTTTTCCTGTAAAAGATCATGCATTCTTAATATTGCATCAACATTTTTTTTTTATTTGTTTGATTGCATAACAGCGCAATGTCTCA
This sequence comes from Danio rerio, assembly GCF_049306965.1. Lineage (NCBI taxonomy): Eukaryota > Metazoa > Chordata > Actinopteri > Cypriniformes > Danionidae > Danio > Danio rerio. The sequence continues at coordinate 52,847,791 of NC_133189.1, forward strand.
TTTTAAACTGAAATGCCAAAATGGCAGGCCTGATGACTTTCATAAACAGTAATGGGGAAAAAATGAGACCTGTCAAGCATTCATAAGCAACCGAAGCACCTGATAGCCTACAGAAATAAATGGCTACACTTCACGCAAAATTAGCCACAGAAATATCTAAGGATATTCACCAGGAAATAAACTAGGTCATATGACATGGATGAATGATTTAGCAGAATCACTGTTGACTGGAATCTAAATTAACACCCTCAATTAATTATTGCTCCCAATGATTCTTGAAAGATATACAGTAACACTGTATACTCTCAGAAATAAAGGCACGCAAGCAGTCACTGAGGTGGTACTGTTTTCAAAGGTACACATTAGCACTTAAAGGGTCCATATTTGTACCTTAAAAGTATTTATAAGTTCCTAAAAAATTAAGATGAACACTTTTGTACTTTTTAGGTGCTAATATGTACCCTTGAGGTATTAATATGGACCTTTTAGGTACAAATTTATACCTTTTGAAAAAGTACAGCTTCAGCGACAGCTCGCGAACCTTGAATACTCCATGAAAGTAAAGGAGTTAATTAAAAAGTAAAAGTAAAGTAGAGAGGCTGAATGGAGGAGGCTCGTTCTTTATCCTCATGCTGCAGATGCTCTGTTTAACTTTTATCTCGTTAGTGGAGTGTTCAGTTTTTCCACTTACTAAGTCCACCAAGTAAACAGCAAATGCACTATGGTGCGACCATCTGACTCTTTAGGGAATGGTAGATGAGACTCTTGGATTGCACTTTATACTCAAAACACACCCTTAACTCATTAGGAGATTAAGCACAACCCTGTTACACCATACGCCGCAGTGCAGAGCATTTCATTCATTTTCTTGTAGGCTTAGTCCCTTTATTAATCTGGGATCGCCAGATTAATATTGAATTAATAATAAATAAATTGAACCGCCAACTTACCCATAACGCAGCGGATGCCCTTTCAGCCGCAACCCATCTCTGGGAAACATACATACACACACACACACACACACACACACACACACAGATACACTACGGACAATTTTAGCCTACCCAATTCACCCAATTCATACCTGGAGGAAACCCACGCAAACGCAGGGAGAACATGCAAACTCCTCACAGAAACGCCAACTGAGCCGAGGTTCGAACCAGCAACCCAGCAACCTTCTTCCTGTGAGGTGACAACACTGCGTCGCCCACAGAGCATTTCTGTCCTTCAAACAGCAAGTGGATTTGGACATGCCCTTAATGTTTTATGCGCTTTAGACTTTGTGCCTCGATCATTAAAGCTGAGCCCTTTATGTATATTTAGTATTCAATTCAGGCAAACTTTTGCATACAACTACAAATTGCATAATTAAAAATGACACAATTTAATACATTGTAAAAGCGTTTAAGACTTTAATACTTTAAGTGGTTTAAATTGATTTCAATTAAACTATGGTTTTGTTTTCCATTAACATGATTCCCTTTTGAATTAAGTAATTTTGTCCTTATTAGAACAAAAAAGAAATATAATTTGTTCACGTTTACAACATTAAAGAGTTTTTAAAGGGATAGTTGTGGGATAATTTACACCCCTATAGGGTCAGTAAATAAACAAAAACTTTCATTTTTGGGTGAACTATCACTTTAACCTAACAGTGAAACTTCTGACTTCTGCATTCATTTTACACATGTTTTTTTTTTTAAAGATTTTGAAACCCTTCACATTACACTTCATTGCTGTCAGAGCCGGATTAACCAATGGACGTTATGGGCACAGGCCCAGGAGCCAGTGTGCACTTGGGGCCCCTGCGAGGGGGGAAAAATGCAGATTTTGTAGTGTCTATTTAGGCTAAAAGCAAGTAGCACATCTCGTTGGAATAAGCTAGTTGAGTGATTCCCACCCATCACCCTTTTATTGACAGAGGCAACATAACTAAAGAGAGCAACAATCAGCAGTGTGAGTGGCGTAGCTTGTAAAGCGCATGGCAACATGTATTGACGCGATCGATCATGAACCTGGTTCAAATCCAGCATCTGATGAACTCATTCTTCTTTTTCCCTTACTACATATCAAATGTTGAGTACTCTTCATCACGAGGAAGTAGGAATCTGTAACCACGGGGGAGTGACAGACACAACTGGAGGTAAGATCCAATATGCAGGTTTATTCGTTATCAGGCTAGCAGTGGTCAAAACAGATGCAAACTGGTATATACAGGCAGTACAGAATCGTAGTCAATATAACAAGCGAGAGGTCGAAAGGCAGGCGGCAAAACAGGAGAACAAGGATAATCAAGGCTAGGGTCTAAACACGGAGATACCAGACAAGGAGAACGCGTTGTAGAGTCATCAACAGATAAACAAGACTCTGCAAACTGAAAGGGTGAGTGTGTGGCTTAAGTAGGGTGTGCAATCAGTCTCTGACAATCCTCAGGTGTTGCGAGTGTAATCAGTCTAGATGAGTGAGCATGTGTGTCTGAGCGAAGTGCATGTATGAATATGTAGTCCAGGAAAAGGCGGAAGTGTAGTCCATGGTTTGTTGTGAGTGAGAACCAGCGATCTAACTGAATACGATCGCTGGTGATCGTGACAGAATCATTAGTAAGTGTGTGTGTATGATCCAAATCATATGCATTATAAGTTTGTAGAAGCTATGCATTAAAAATACACTTAAATATACATTTTAGTACTGCTTCTGTGAACTTGAACAAGTATATTAAAATCTATTAATTTTCACTAGTCGTATTCATTTTTTTTCAAAGAGTGCTTTAAAGGGTCACGAAACACCAAAACACATTTTTTGAGCTGTTGACAGTTGTATATGTGTCCCACACTGCTAAAAACACTATTAGGACACCTATATTTCACTAAATTCGTACTTTGTACTTCCGGTTTGAAACAAATTTTTGAAGCTGCGTCACGGCCATGAGATAATAGCGTGTATTCCAGCGTGCAGACTGGACGTCTGTGCCAGAGTGTGTCTTATTACATCTTACAGTGTGCTGCATTACTGCATGAGTAAGGCTTGGTTCAAACCAATCAGCGCGCTCTATTGTGCAACTTCATTAATATTCATTACTGTCACAGTGTTTAGACGACAGAGACGCCACGTTGTGTTGGCAAAACAAGCGTGAAGTGTTGCTTTTATAGTTTGCTTCAGTTTTGTTTTCATTTTCTCTCTGTGAGAGCGCAGCTGGAGTCACGTGTGGATTACCAGTGTACGCAAAGCTCGACAACAATAACTTACGTGTCTAAGGAGGAACATTGTTTACCTGAGAGCTGTTCTCATCTGCAAACGCTGAGATCCAGATTCGCTTGTAGTCTTCTCTTAATAAAGACGCGGCTCTAGTTGCTGGTGATCGTCCTGTCTACAGATTTGGTAAGTGAGCGACCAGTGCTCTTTGTTTATTCAGTTTGTTCATATCGAACTAAGTTAACTATTGCACCGAGTGTAAACATGTTAGCACCACAACCAAACTTTAACCTCGTGTAGGGTTTTCACCGCATTTAGTGACCGGAATAACACACGCGGCTTTCTGACGCTACCTGCCGTGTGCACCGGAGGGGTTTTTTTTTCTCATTCGCCGTGCGGTATCAAACATTGCATGAAAAATACACACTTAGAGCAGATCCTCGAATCAAATATCTCGTTTGTCGCGAGGGGCATGAATTAATTCCCTGAATGAAAGAGCCAAACTGCAGTTAAAGTCCACCATTTAATAATTTGGCAAATAATTCGACTACAGATGTCCATGTAGGTAAAACACCATCACTTTCTCCTGTGTGTGTATTTTGACTCTGAAACTCAGCGGGTGCCCAAATAGACACTCCCACACCATCCAACTTTAGTTCCTCCGACACTCCCCCCTAAACAGAGCTGGACACGCCCACTTTTCTGACTTTTTCCAAAGTAGAGGTGTGAAAACACCCTGCTGAAACGAGGGGGTTTCATGGCCCTTTAATGCTTTAAAATAAGTTAAATCTTTGTAGACTAGAAATATATGTACAGTATATCATTTATTTTAAAAATGCAGGCAATAAGTTATAGATTAATTTGATTTAAAAAATACCATAATAATCTTATTTTTTTAAATCCAACTATAGGGGTGCGGCCAGGTAGGGGGTCTACAAGACATTGTGCCCAGGGGCCTCTGAATTCTTAATCCGGGCCTGATTGCTGTTATACCCAGCAAGATTGATCTGTGATATTTTCAACACAATTACTGGGAAAACATGCTTCATTTTTATAATCAGTTTTGTGGCTCTCTGGTAATAGCATGTTACTCTCTGACAAGTTTCAAAAGAGTTTGCAAACTATGAACAGTGCAGCTGATTCACCTTTGGAAATTACGTCAACCCCTCCCTCTGCATCCTCAGTGAGTCACAGCTGGGGTTTTCAGGTTCAGCAACGGAAACGGAAAATGACAAGGAAGATTCAGTGCTAAGATTTATCTCCTCTTAGTGCAACATTTAGATTAATGGTCTTGTTTATAAAGCTGGCTCTTGACAAATTGAACAAAAGTATTACAAAAACTATGGGTAATGAGAAGGGCACGGCATTCTAGGAAATGCAGAACAAAGTCTGAATCAACAAACTCTTTCACCCTAATAGCCAGCAAAGGGATGACTGCTTTAATGCTGTTCAATAAATATGCACTTTGTATTGTATTAAACTGTATTGTATTGTAAGGTAGGCAGCACGGTGGCTAGCATTGTCCCCTCACAGCAAGAAGGTCACTGATTTGAGTTCCAGTTGCCATTTCAGTGTGGAGTTTGCATGTAATCCCCATGTTTGCATGAGTTTCCTTCAGGTGCTCCGGTTTCCCCCACATTCCAAAGACATGCACTGTAAAGGAATAGAATAAGCTGAATTGGCCGCTGTGTATGAGTATGTGTGTGAATGTGACAGTGTATGGGTGTTTTTCAGTACTGGGTTGCGGCTGAAAGAGCATCCGCTGCATAAAACATATGCTGGAATAGTTGGCGGTTCATTCTGCTGTGGTGACCTCGGATAAATCAGAGACTAAGCTGGAGGAAAAAGAATGAATGTATTGTATTGTTTTGTAAGATTAAGGATTTATATATAGAGAGATTTATATATCTGACTGTTTGTATTAAATGACAAAATTGTATTACAAATAGTATATAAATATAAATATATTCATACATTTTAATGCAAGAAATGCTGCTGTGAAGAAAATATAAAACTGCGTATGGAAAGCACCGTCAATGTACCGTGATGCACCGAAATATAAAATTGAACCGAATCGATGGCATGATAATCGTAACCGAACCGAACCGTGAGACTAGTGTAGGTTCACACCTCTAGTAAATTAAACAAACAAGTTAGCAATATTTGAAAATACATTTTAAATATAAATTGCCAGGCGATGCTTATTTTAATCAACAAATGCTTATGAATGACAAGTCATCGATCTATGTAAATAATGTCTGATTTATTTGTATTAATTAATAAATTTTGTGTTTATTTATTTATTTATTTGTCTTTGTTTTTTTGTATTTATTTATTTATTTTTTTTACTTATTTTGTATTTATTTGTTTTAATGTTTGTATTTATTTGTTTGCATTCACAACATTTATTTTATTTACTAATTTACTTACATTTGTTTATTTGCATTTAGTTATTATTTACATTTCTATCAATTTATTTTTATTTATTTCCTAATTTTTATTTATTTATTTGTTTGTTTATTTGTCTGTTTATTTATTTTGTATCTTTTTTATTTATTTATATTTACTTATTTATATTTATTTGTTTCTTAGTATTTATTTATTTGCACTTAATGTATTTATTTTTATTTACTTTTATCACTTACATTTATTTTTTGTACTTATTTATTTGTATTTATTTATTTATTTGCATTTATTTATTTGGTTATGTTTACTTATTTGTATTTATTTATTTGTGTGTTTATTTGTCTTTATGTATTTATATTTATTTATTTGTAGTTTTGATATTTATTTATTCATATTTGTTTGTAATTATTTCTTTGTATTTATTTATTTTCATTTACAGTATTTATTTTATTTACTTATTTTTTACTTACATTTTTTATTTGCATTTATTGAATTTATTTGCATTTCTTTATTTGCATTTGTTTATTTATATTTACTTATTTCAAATAAGTAAATATAAATAAACAAATGCAAATAAATAAAAACAAATAGATACAAATAAATTATTTGTATTGATTTGTATTTATTTGCATTTGTTTATTTATATTTACCTATTAGTATTAATTAATTAATTAATTAATTTCTTTATTTTTTATTTGTATTTATTTTTTTCATATGTATTTATTGATTTCTTTATTTATTTTTATTTATGTATTTGCATTTCCAATACTTATTTTTACTTATTTATTTACTTGTATTTATTTGTTTGTATTTATTTGTTAATGTTTGTCTTTATTTATTTATATTTAGTTATTTGTTTCTATTTATTATTATTACTATTTATTTTCATTTAGACCAGCTGAACTGTGTGCATTAAAAACATGCATGTCAGTCTACTATAGCCATTGCCTTGGACTCAAAATGAGCTTCTTCGCTCACTCAGCATTGTGATGTCAATGTTGTCATACACAGTTACTGTCAGACTGCGTCCCTCTGCCATGACCCTTTCATCCAGACAGGCCCAAATATCAGAGGTCACAAGCCATCCATTTCAAAACAAGAGGCTAATTTAACACGAAGTTAGCACATAGGACTCTGGGGACTGAGATGCTGAGAGACCACATGTGAACATTGTCACAGTTTCCACTCGCAAACCGTCTTTCTAACACATGCAAAACAGTCGCTGCGTCCCATGGTGCATCTGTCACGACGCATTTTTAAACAGGACAAAAGACACAACGCATATAATGAGCGCATCACTGCAGCTTTCAGACGCAATATGTAGATGACAATGAATTTCAATGAATTGAGGCTCTTTATCATAACATGCGGTGAATTATCATACCGACAGCACTGATGCTGAAAGACTGCTGAAAAAAAGTTTAGTCCGTATCAGAGAAGAGGAACCTGTTATCAGTTCTTTCTTTGTCACACAACACAATGGCATCAGTGAAGCAAAAACAAAAAAAGGCACAAAAACAGCATTTAATTTAGTTTAAAATGGCATTTGAAAACCACTGAAGATAATGGAATAGATAAGCAATTGGGTTTATAGTCAGAATACTAAAGCTTTCACAACTTCAAAATGTCAAGATATAAGTCTTCTATAAATGAGTAAAGAAGATATGCTGATTTACATGTGTTTGGCTTCCCAATAAGCTCCGCATACACTCAAAAAATGACTAAACATTTATTCATTCCATTTGGCTTGGTCCCTTTATTCATCAGGGGTCGCCACAGCGGAATGAACCACCAACTTATCCAGCATATGTTTTACAAAGCGAATTCCAGCTGCAACCCAGTACTGGAAAACATCAATCCATACACACTTTCACACACATTCACTATGGCCAGTTTAGTTTATTCAATTCACCTATAGTGCAGTGCTCATCAACCACCGAGGTGCGGATCAGTACCAGTCTGTGGAACTGGTACCGGGCCACACAAGAAATCATTAATTATTTCAATTTTATTAATTATCTGAGTCTAAACAATCTTTTATTTTGAAAAAAATGACCATATTCTCATGCCGGTCCTACACCACCCAACCCGCTCTAAGCTGGGATCCAACCGGCAATCTTCAGCACGGGAGTTGGTTTTTCTAACCAGGAGGCTAAAGACCATGGCCTCTAGCATCTGTCGCTAGAGCAACTTAAGAGGTCAGAAAAGTGAGGTTTACCTGCACATCACTTACTAGCTGGCCTCCGTTACACTCACCCGTCTAAACCTCTCTCCCATCTGGGTCATGGCACCAATGTAACCCAGCCGATCCAATGCCAACCCAACCCGCTCTGAGCTGGTATTGAACCGGAGACCTTCTTCACGGGAGTTGGTTGCTCTAACAAGGAGGCTAAAGACCATGGCCTCTAGCATCTGTTGCTAGGGAACCTTTGGAGGTCAGAGGAGTGAAGTTTGCCTGCAAAGCACCTACTAGCTGGCCTCCGTTACACTCACCCCCTTAAATCTCACTCACATCCGGGTCACCACACCAATGTAACCACGCCAGTCCTACGCCACCCAACCCGCTCTGGACTAATTTCGAACCGGTGACCTTCTGCATGGAAGTCGGTTGCTCTACCATGGAGGCTAAAGACCATGGCTTCTAGTGTCTGTTGTTAGAGCACCTTTAGAGGTCAGAGGAGTGAGGTTTACCTGCACAGCGCCTACTAGCTGGCCTGCATAACACTTACATTCTGGTCACTTGAGCGCCCAAATTTAACCCTTAAGCAGCAAATTAAATAAGAAACAGATGTCTTTGGAATGTTTCTCTGCTAAGGGCAAACGGAAAAGTGAATGACCCACGAACTAGTCGTAAAGTCATATACACATAACCAGGGCTTGACATTAACTTTTTTGATCACCAGCCACTGTGGCTAGTAGATTTCCAACATTACAAGCCACTTGCCATTTTTACTAGCCACACTTTTGTTGTTTGGAAAATATATTTTATATGAATAAATTTGGCTTTGACATGCTAAAATTACTTGATTTGGATGTGTTATATCCACATGCCTCCTCATTCATTAAACTTTTTGTGTGTGTTGTGTATGAGCTTGCTCACTGTGCATGAACAAATGGGTTGTTGCACTGAAATTCAATTTTATTTCACATGACATTTCAGGGCTCAAAACTAAGGCTTCAGCAAATTTATCTCTGACCACACCAAAAAGAAATAAGTATTTTAGCTACACATTTTAAATGTGTCAAAACAAGCAAAATATAACAACATACATGTATGTTTTTTCAACAAAACATCTTTTTTGTTAATTAAAAATAATATTTAAAAAAAAAATAATATTTTTAATTAAAAAGATCTAACGTAAAGTTTCTAAAATATGGACATTACTCTGTCCTGGCTAAATGTCCCAGATCAGCAGTTACTACACATAAATGGGGAGCTAATCTCACATTAAAGCAATGCTATTGTAAAGGAGGATAAATAAACTATTTTAACAAAATAACAGTAAGCAAAAGAAAGCATGTAAAAACACTGTGTGATAATAAAAGGATGATCATGTGCACACGGTTAGGAATGTTAATAATCTGTTGAAAAAGCGAAAGCAGTGACTGCTGCTGATTACAAAAGAATATTTTCAATCTGAGCTCTTGAAAGGAGCAGGGCTGTAGGTACACGAGGATTGCTTTTTGTCCAGTCTATTTCAAAGAGAACCGATCGCGCTAGTTGCGTTTCCTCTACACACGGTTGTTTCACGCAAGTAAAAAAGAGCGTGCGCGCTATTTACCAGTCATGCACATCACATCACCTGTGCATGCGAGTCAGGCCCGGCGCCAGGATGTCAGAACTGAGGGGGCATTTTAAATCCATAGGGGGGCACTAGACCTGGTCACTGATTTTGGTCTCCCTTGTTTCTTTCATTTAGGCTATTTATTCACATTTATTATTACTTTACTTTGTTGCTGACCTTAGGCAGTAATATACGTTTTAATAGTAATAATAATATGCACAGTTTCGCTTTTACTGGTTTTATTAATGACGTTAATGCAACAATACCGCTTATTAATGCAGACGGATCATGGCTTTAGTGCCAAACGAGTGCTTTAAATCATATGTTATTCTTCTTATTTATTTCCGTTTTATTTAAAATAACAGGCATATCAATGTTTAAAGTTTTAGGTAAAGACGTCAAATTATGCCTACACATGCAAGCTAACCCACGATCAGACTATTCGTATATAACTAGTAAATAGTATAGTGAAATCAGCTTAACTGAGTCATCCCGCTTCACGTAGCCTATTATACAACCAACATCAGTGTTAGGGAAAAGCTAAATGTTACAATCTAATGTCATTTAAAACAATTACTTAGTTACATTTTAAGGCATTAGTGTAGCCAGAAAAATACCTAAAAAGATACCAAAATTCATTTATTACCATGAAAATTAGTTTGGCACGGATAACACGCAACTCAGGCTATATAACTCTTTTCATCATTTTAAATGTAAAAATGAAGATTTATTTTAGGCTATCATAAGTGTGTTTTTTTCGTGATATTGTCTGGTTGTCATTTGTAAACCATCATAAACCATTAGGCTAGGCCTACCTGTCATTTTATTTATTTATTAAGCCTATTTTAATAACTTCTTTTCAGGTTATTTTCATTTTAGGGCCATGAGCTACAAGTCAAAACAAACTCGATATGCTGACTGTATTTTAGCTCCTAAAATAGGTTTACAATATATTTTATGTTGTTTAATTTTGCATGAGCAAATAGCAGTATAGCCTAAATTACATATTTTTAAAGATGATCATTGAGCCTACCTGCAGCATGTAAAAGGTTTCTCGGTTGATCCGCGGTAAATCCACTAAGCAATATATTCCATTTATAGCACTGCAAACTTGACTTCGCAGGCCGATCATCTTTAAACGCAAAAGGCATTTATTAAGTGTTATACCTTGACTGCTGCTGCATAATGGGATGTTTCTCTACACAACTGTAAAAGTGCGCTTTTTAGCAATGTCAAAATGAAAGCAAACATTCAAAGGGTTCTGCGTTTTGTCAATTTTAGCTTAATTGTAATAATATTAATAATAACAATAATTAATTAATTTAAATATTATTTATAGTGTAGCCTACTGTGGGACTGTGCAGTGAGCTTTTTATTTTTATTAAAAAATTTTTATTAGGCTACATCTTCCCGAATAACTAATAAATGACTGGCAGTTGCGTCTCTGCTAAAATTAATTTAACAGCAAATTTCTTCAGCGTTTCTTCCTTTTAGAGCTCAAGAGAGTTGTGTTTAAAGAATTAGTTAACCAAAACATGTAATGAATTAAGCTGCTCATCTCATTACACACGCTTTTCTCCCTTGTGAGTTGAGTGCGCCTCCATCGCCGTGTGCGCGTTTTATTTACGGGCGCACCTTACCTGACGCGGACGCGCTGTGACCGGATCTCTGGACTATAGGATAGCTTTATCCCCACAATTTTTCATAATTTAATTGCTATGTCATATATTTTAAAATATTTAAATTTGTGTTCTAAAGGTTGGAACGACGGGAGTGTTTGTAATTAATGACAAAAAGAATTTTCAGGGCCTGATGCGAGTAATCATTCTGTATTCACCTGCTTTTATTTACTTATGTGAACACAGTTTTGTCCGTCGTGGTGTTTCTCGATCCTTATTGTCGAACCCTGCTTAAGAAAACTACAGTTTAAAAATTATTTCCATCCAGCCAAAGTGGCCAGTGGAAGCGGCTGTCCTCCTGGCTATAGCTGAAATCTACCCGCATTTGGCAATGTCAAGCATTGCACATAACCATAATTTGTTATATCATTATAAAGATAATTATGTAAACACTATAAATGAGGAGGACTTCTCTCTTTCTCAATCCCCGGGTCTGAATGCAGACACAGTGGATAGCAGTGCAGCACGTCTCTTGTCTATTCCAACCATTAGCCCTGTCGGTATTCCAGAGAGTTTTAAACATAAGCAAACACGGCAGCACAGATTTAGGCGATGTGTCTGAATAGTAACAAATTCAACTGATAAAACACAAAGTCCGCCGTTCTCCTATTTCTGTAAAGCTCTACTGACAAAAATGTGTGCTGTGTGCTGTCTCACCCTGTGAGACCCAGTCATTGGGTCTCACAGCTTGGCAGGTCTGCTTTGCCTACATTATTTCTTGCCTTCATTGCCTTCATAATTAAGAAGCAGGCTCTTCCCATAGGATAAGAAAACTCCGTTATAATTAATTATAAGAAACCAACGCTGCATGACTTCACCAGCAGATTAGCGCTACGTCACTGATTTTGATCCCGTCCCAAAAATGATTTTAAACCAAGAAGTAGGGCTGTGCAATTAATAAAAAAAATAAAATAAAATAAAAACAAAAAATTAGCAATTTAAGCACATGCAATTTCTAAACCGTATAAGGCTGCAATTTTTATCTATTCATTTATTTAGAATTTTATTCAGAATACATTTTTGTGTACATGATTTTAGTCACAGCACACTGAGCAATTACAGTGGGAGCAGGAGCTGAGTGGGATAAAGATGTTAACCATGTCAAAACGGTACAAGGAAATTATGGACGCAACCACCTATCATATATGCAAAGATATGACACCTTTTGTTGGAATAGTCATTTTAGTCTCGCAAATGACATGAGTTTAACTGTCCAATAAATTTATGACAACTTTGAAATGAAAACTCAATGATTGCAAACAGCATTCTTCCCAGAAGATAACACTGGAGAAAATATATTTAAAAGTTTGGTCCCACTTTATATTAAGTGTCCTTAACTACTACTTGCATCAAAAAAATAAATACAATGTACGTACTGTGCTTATGATGTATTTGAGAACACTTGTGGTGCTTTTGAGTTGGGATAGAGGTTGGGTTATGAACAGGTTTGGTGGTATGGGTAGGTTTAAGGGTGGTTTAAGGTGTAAGGGATGGTCAACAGTGTATTTACAAATATAATTACAAAAGTTACTACAGATGTAATTAAATACATGTATTTAATCAAGCATAAGTACACAGTAAATACATGTATTTACACAATATGTACATTGTAACAAACTATTAATTCCTGTGTAAGTACATATTAGTTACGGTCACTTCATATAAAGTGGGATCAAAAGTTTAAAATAAGGAGTTTCAGCATCATGGGGACTAAAGAGCAACAAGTGTCTATCACCAAATTTATTTTATGTTGTCTGTTTTAAAGACAATTTTACTACTGTTTTTTTTAAACTATGTTATTTCATTGTGAAATGTTTTATTGTGCACTTAATACATTTAGAATAGCCCCTCGCTATCTTTCTGATCTTCTTCATTTATACACTCCTTCACGCTCACTGAGATCATCTTCTGCTGAACTGTTATCTGTCCCACACTTTAAGATGAAGTCATTTGGAGGCAGGACTTTTAATTGTACAGCACCGAAGTTATGGAATTCCCTGCCTTTGCACATTCGCCAGATGGACTCTATTTCCAATTTTAAATCTCAGATAAAGACGTTTTTGTTTAGGATAGCTTTTAATGATTCGCTGGTTTAATTATGCTGATTGTCATTTTTACTGCTTGCATTTTTATGATGTGCTTGTAATCTGCTGTAAGGTGTCCTTGAGTGCTTTGAAAGGCACCTAAAAATAAAAGGTATTATTATTATTTAGAATGTAGGTATGTAGCTTGTCTGAAAAAGCAAATACAGTTGTAATATATATATATATATATATATATATATATATATATATATATATATATATATATATATATATATATGTATGTATATATATATATATATATATATGTATATATATATATATATATATATATATATATATATATATATATATATATATATATATAAAATAATTTTTTTTTTTAAAAATCGCAATCGCAATATTCAGTTATAAAATCGCACTATGATTATTTTGTCCATATTGCACAGCTATACCTAGAAGATAAAATTAGCTGACAAAAGCTCAAAATTATAAAGTTTTCCACACAATTAAAGCTGACGGGTGCTAACACGGTCTTTACTGATGCTCAACACACAAAAATCTGTTACAATCTCAAAAAAGTTGGGTGTCTTGAACCTTTAAAACAAATGTTTTCAATAAAATAGCTAAAATAAAAATAAAATTGAAAATAGATAATAAAAAATAAAATTGCAATTACATTTGATAACAAGGAAATTATATTTTTTATCAAGTTAACCGCATTAATAACGAGACCGAGTGAATCAGCAGGTCTGAATAATTGAACAGTGTATAAATCCAGAAAGCTGTTGTGTCAGAAACCTGCAAATGCAAACTTCAGGGCAGCATATATGTGAAAATGCATGTTAGAATTCAGTGCTTTCACTAAATCTCCTGTGCACGTCTATGATATCCCACAATCCTTTTTATATAATATCCAGCAGAATAAATAAAATGGGATTCAAACATAAAATGCTTTCATAAATAGATTGCATTTATTTCAGTCTGTGATTACATTATTACAGAGAAACCGCTAATATAGATGTGATCTTGCATGCATTTTGTATCTAGATAATGATTTGATGATGTCTAGTGCATTTGTCTGAATCCTTAAGGAGAAACTTTGTATTAAAATGTTGTTCGGTTGCTGACTGACTGAGCAGATGCCTTCGGTTTCAGACTCAGACACAGCCAGAGGAACATAGGCATTACAAGAGGAAAGAAATGAAAGCTGTAATTTCACAGTTATTTTGAGTTAAGGAGACTGTTTGTGATATTGCATTAAATTGCCCTGAAAACACCAGTCAAATGCAAAGACTTTTACTCTGCAAGAAAAGATTTGGCTGATTCTCAGTTTAAAAAAAAAGCATTTTTGAAAAAATCTTTAGGTGTTGGTGAGATGGTTGTGACATAGGCTCATTCTGAAAACGTGGCCCTATATACTATTTTGGAGATCGCCAATTATGTAGCCAGAGGAATGTAGAGTGTGGATGCATTTTGTCTTTAAAACAAATGCTACAGGGTGGTATGATGCCGTTCCCTTTTGCACTAAATTGTAAAAAAAAAATACAAATAAAAATAGGGTAAAAATATTAAAAATGAAATTTTAAGATAACTTCAGGACATTTTTAAGGTTTACTTCAAGTGCAGTAATCGGGTTGAAAGTGAAGTCAACTCAAAAACACTGGTCAATTGGTGCTTTTGAAAACACAATCGGTTGGGTTTAGGAAAGGGGGGTTCAGTCGATAGGTCAGTCAGTCAGTCAGTCATGGCCATGGATTTGTACGAGAACAGCAGGTGCGAATGGCACTTGAGAGAAACAAAAACTGCAAGAAACTTACCTCCTGGAATGTATTTGGCGCTCTCCAGAAATATATATAGGGCTACATTTTCAGAATGAAAACCGTTTTGTAAAAGGTGTCTTATTTTTATGATCACTCCTTTAATTTGAGCAAGAAGTACATCAAATTCGAACCCTAATCTAAATAACATTTTACTGGATTTAACATGTTTTAGGGCACTACTACTGAAAAACTTACGAAAAAACCCTGGAGTGGTACTGGGGGTTATTTAAAGACTTAACTCAAAAAAGATTTTAAAAACCCAGTATAGTGCATATGATTCATAAATTTTTCTTCAGATTAGTTGCTTATTTATCAGGGGTTGCCACAGTGAAATGAACCCCTAACTATTCCAGCATATTTTGTACGCAGCAGATGCCCTTCCAGGTGCAACCCATTACTGGGAAACACCCATACACACTCATACACTACGGCCATGTGACTGCAGGGGAAACTGGAGCACCTGGAGGAAACTCACGCCAACATGGGGAGAACATGCAAACTCCACACAGAAATGCCAACTTTGCCAACAATGTTGGATCAAACAAAAAAGATCCAACATTGTGAATTTAAATCTGAATTCTGCATAAATAATTAGCAGGTAAATCCCAGATTCCATCTGTGTATAAAAGAACCAAATCATCACTTACAAGAAAACCCACACCCAAGCTTATTGAAAAACATACACTGTAAAACCCAAAAAGTTAAGGCAACTCAAACCGTTTGAGAAAACAGATTGTCACGACTGGGTATCACAAAAACAAGGGAAAGATCCAAGTGCAGCAAAACACATTTATTGTCAAACAATCATAGATATATACACTAGATATCGCATAGGGACCCTGAGCATGCGTCAATAGCGCCGCCACATTGGTACAGTGCTCCCAGGACAAATGTCATTCAACCGCACTAGTCAAGACAGTGTTATTACGTGAAGATGCGAGACTTTAGCGCTGTTTACGGGTGTAGTAACGAGCAAACAAAGAAAACAAAGCACAAAGGCAGAACATTTCATAGGTAATATTACGTTTTTTTTCTGTTTTTGTATGTTCTGAACTTTTGTGCTAATCAGGTAATGTTATTGATGATAACAGTCACTTACTGCATTCACCATAAGGCAAAGCAGCTCCAACTCACACCAAACACTCGGCTTATGCTAGTTTTGTTGAATAAAATCAGCAAACAATGCAAAAGAAATATGACAACGAGATGCTGCGCTGCCAGAAACTTGTATTATTGTCTGCTAATGTTAGTAAAAGAGTCGTTCGGGGGATTAATTCACAAACGAATCGCTCTCTCCGTCAGTATGAGAAGTGAAAGCAGGACAGGAGGTGTGTTTCAGGACACGGATTAGATTAAATTTAACAGGGAGGGTGAATAGTACATTTCTGTACACACAAACACAAGCTTATTGTCAGGAATGCCCGTGCGGTCACTGATCCATCAATGTAGAGAAGTAATGTGAAATTATAATTTTCGTAATTAGAAAAACAAATTACATACTAACATCCAGGAAAACTCCCTATCACAGATATATGTGTATATGTGTTTATCTCTGGCTTTGGATGGCCACAGTCCTCCACTGTACCTTGGTCCCGCATTCATTTCAAAGGAGCGCTACCCTGTAGCAAGATGGCGGCGCTATTGACACATTCCGTCCAATAGACAACAATAGGCCAGGCGACATCTAGTGTATATATCTATGTCAAACAATAAAGATCCAAAAAAAATAAAAATAAATAAATGACAAAGGGACAGGCAAGGTACCAAAACCGACGAAAACGTGAAGTGCAAAAAATGAAGCGCAAAAGTGAATCAAACAAAAACTAAACAGGAATCCAAAAACATTTTAATGATACTAAACAAAGTGAACAAACAAACAAACCAAACACAATGAACCAGATCACAAATAAAGCAGGACAGAACTAAACAGAACATTGAAAATCCAAAGGCAAACTAAACACAACATAACAGGGCTTATAAAGACAGAACTAATTAGACAATGAGGGACAGCTGGAAACGAGTGATCACATGACTAGGATACAGAACACAAAAACAAAAACAAAAACTGGTGCCCTTGAAAACCACCAGAGGGCACTGCTGCAGGTGTGACACAGATATCTAGATGAGTACTGTGAACTCAATCCATTTAAGTTGAAGTAATGAGGTATTTAATTAACTGATTACCTTCAACACTGAGTTCAAAACTCTTCAAATGAATAGAATTACGTTCAGCCAGTTTTGAATTAAATACACTCATTTCAATTGATAAAGCTGACTTGGGTTTTACAGTGCACTTAACGTACATAGATGTATGTTAGATGTTAGTTGTTTTAAAGTAAAAAACCACAACGGATTCATATGATGGTAAAAAAATTATGTTCCTTTTCACACTTAATAAAAAACATAGCAAGAATTAGATGTTTTGTTTCCAGTGAGGACAAAGAAAAACTTGTTCATGCTTTTATCAGCAGCAGGGTGGATTACTGTAATGGACTCCCCCAAAAGACAGTCAGACAGTTGCAGCTCATCCAGAACGCTGCTGAAAGAATTCTGACCAGAACCAGGAAATCAGAGCACATCACAACTGTCCTAAGGTCTTTACACTCGCTTCGTTACATTCAGAATAGATTTTAACGTATTGCTACTTATCTATAAATCACTTAAAGGGTCACGAAACACCAAAACACATTTTTTGAGCTGTTGACAGTCGTATATGTGTCCCACACTGCTAAAAACACTATTAGGACATCTATATTTCACTAAAAAGTGTAAATTGGTTGTTTTTGCGTTATTTCAAGCAAATTCGTACTTCCTGTTTGAAACGAATTTTTGAAGCTGCGTCACGGTCATGACATAATAGCGTGTATTCCAGCGTGCAGACTGGACGTCTGTGCCAGAGTGAGTCTTATTACGTCTTACAGTGTGTTGCATTAATGCATGAGTAAGGCTTGGTTCAAACCAATCAGCGCGCTCTATTGTGCAACTTCATTAATATTCATTAGTGTCACCGTGTTTACCGTGCTTGGCAAAACAAGCGTGAAGTGTTGCTTTTATAGTTTGCGGCCGTTAAGTTTCGTTTTCATTTTCTCTCTGTGAGAGCGCAGAGTCACGTGTGGATTACAGTGTACGCGACGCGCGACAACAATAACTTACGTGTCTAAGGAGGATTATTGTTTACCTGAGAGCTGTTCTCATCTGCTAACGCTGAGATCCAAATTCGCTTTAGTCTCCTCTTAATAAAGACGTGGCTCTAGTTGCTGGTGATTGTCCTGTCTCTACAGATTTGGTAAGTGAGCGACCAGCGCTCTTTGTTTATTCAGTTCGTATTTTATTCGTATCAAACAAACTATTGCAACGAGTGTAAACAAGTTTGCACTAACAGTTACAACCAAACTATAACCTCGTGTTGGATTTTGTGACCGGAATAACACACGCGGCTTTCTGACGCTACCTGCCATGTGCATCTAAGTTTCCGGGAAATGCAGAGGTTTTTTTTCTCTTATTCGCCGTGCGTTGTCAAACATTGCATGAAAAATACACGCTTAGAGCAGCTCCTCGAATCAAATATCACGTTTGTCGAGAGGGACATTAATGAATTCCCTGAATGAAAGAGCCAAACTGCAGTTAAAGTCCACCATTTAATAATCTGGCAAATAATTCGACTACAGATGTCCATGTAAACACAGTCACATTGTCCGCTGTGGTTGTGTGTTATGACTCTGAAATTCAGCGCGCCCTAATAGACACTCCCACACCAAGCCTCTTTTGTTCCTTCGACACTCCCCCCTAAACAGAGCTGGACACGCCCACTTTTCTGACTTTTTCCAAAGTAGAGGTGTGAAAACACCCTGCTGAAACAAGGGGGTTTCATGGCCCTTTAATGGCCTAGGACCTCAACATATTACAGATATGATCACTGAGTAAACCTAACAGATCACTCAGATCTTTAGGATTATATAAACTAGAATTTCCAAGAGTTCAGTCAAAGCAGGGTGAATCAGTTTTCAGCTACTAAAAGCGCCCCCCGCTGCTGGAATCAGCTTCCAGAAATGATCAGATGTGCTCCAACATTAGACTCATTCAAATCAAGACTGAAAACACATCTGTTTAGCTGTGCCTTTACTGAATGAGCACTGTGCTGTGTCCCACAGATCAAACTATTAAATCTTTATTTTCTTTTTCATTCTTCTATAACCTGTTTTAACCCCTTATTTAAATATTTTTAAAAAACTTTTAACTATATATTTTCTTGTTTCTTTTATTCTTGTTTATGTAAAGTCCTTTGAATTACCATTGTGTATGAAATGTGCTATATTAATACAATTTCCTTGACTTGCCTAATAATAGTTACATGGACATTTTATCAAGAAATAAGGGAGTATTTTCATTCAGTTCTTTGCAAAACACTAAATAAAAACTGTTCCATAACACAACTGTGTCTTGCAGTTTAATACATTTGCCTCATCTGCATACTGTATCTCCATATAGACAACTTTTCTGGCGTGGTCAGTTTGTTCGCAAGCTCACTTTGTACAGGGTTGTACAAAATAGATAAAAGCAATGTCAAATCAAAGGTTTCATGCAGACATTTAAAAAAAAACTAAAACAGCCTTTGTGATTGAGAACAGTCCACTGGTCAGTCTAGTTATCCAGTCATCTATTGATTGCAATCTACACAGTGTTTGTTCTGAATGTATAGAAATAGCCAGGGAAACATTTCAATTTCAGATCCAATCTACAGAATCTGCAATCATCCCATTCCTTGGTTTACGATTAAAGGGGTAGTTCACCCAAAATTGATAATTTACTCACTATTTATTCCACCTCAAGTGTTTTCAAACCCATTTTGTGACGACCCCAGGATTCCAGATTAGATGTGGCTGATCCTAATTAGATGTCTGCTTGCTCACCAATTGGTTTAAAGCATATAAATAAGAGTGTTGTGCTAGCTTCTGAAGGACAGGGTACTGGCTAATTGAATGTCCTCGCGTCAAGATAATCTTTTTCATTCTGTAACCTACGGTTTCGTTTAGCATTGTTTATATCATGTAGTTAAAGTTAGTTGTGATTATAACTTAATTTCTTTATTTATCCCTAGGGCCAGAGAGAATCTGCGGACGTTTTTTGCTGTTTCTGAAGAATTTTGGTAAAAATCTGCGGATTTCTGCGGAATTATTTTGGGAGTATCCAGCAGAGTATTATAACTAAACCCTTAATATATTAAATAAAAAGTAATAAATTACTGAATAAAAACTGAATAAATTCAAATTTACACATTTACTCAAGTTAAGAATTAATAATGGGATAAAAATCTGCAGAAATCTGCGGAATTCTGCGGAAAATCTGCGGAAATTCTGCGGAATTCTGCGGCCGCAGATTCCGTGTGGGCCTATTTATTCCTAGTAAGGATGCTCAATTTTGGTTAATTTTTGCCAACCAACAACCACTGCTCATTAACCAAATAGATACAAAAATCTATTAATTTATATTAAACCTTAAGAATGAACATATTTTATCTATAATCTACTGAAAAGAAAAAATGGTCATTTATAGTTACTTTATACTATATAGTTACTAGTTCTATTGGATTGTGACCCCTGCGGTAACAACATTATATTAAAGCCACAGCAATAGCGTCATATGCAGCGGATTGATTTTATAATACCAAGTTAAACTTTCTGGCATGCAAGGTTTCTGTATTTATAACCACCTCAGAGGATGTTGTGAGTCGCGAGTCACTGGCATTGTTATTTTGGGGGTTGCTGGCTGAAAAGTTTGGGAAACCTTGGTCTTGACAACACAAACACTGCTGTCAGAAACCCTGCTCTGTTTTTATTTCATTGAAGAATGAAATAGACGTGACTGATGTAACGCGCAACGGCAAAACACGAGCAGAGCGAAAAACACTCACAGCCGTTAGTTATCCATTCAAAAGATGCACCTCTCAACCCAAAAAGCGCATTCACTGTTATTGGTCCTTTATGCAGCCAAACTTAAAAAAAATATAACACATTATTTTTTAATCGTAAAACTGATACCATTAAACGGTTACAAATGCACCTGTTCGGTTAACAGTTAATCGGTAATTGAGCATCCCTAATCCCTAGACATTTGTTAGTTTGCTTGATTTGTTGTTCTATTAGTTCTGTGTATTAAATAAGTTGCATATAAATCATTTTGTTGTTTGAGCTCTTTCATGTTGTGTGGGGGTCGTAACAATATGCTTTTATTTATTCCCCTGAACACAAAAAAGATAGTTTGAAGAATGCTAAAGCCAAACACAATGGAAGTCAGTGGGTAGAGGTTTCCAGCATTCTTCAAAATATCTTCTTTGATGTTCAACAAAACGTCATAACAGTTTGGAAACACTTTTCACTTTTGTGTGAACCATTCCTTTAATTGTAAAATTTAAAAGTTTTAAAGCAAGTAAAGGTCGAGTTAATATTGACAGAACATTCAGTTTTGGGTGAACTATCACTTTAAATGATGAGAGAATTACAAAACAGAAAATCAGGGGCCAATATCAAACAAATACGTCCCACTTTTGATAGGTTTCAAAGTTTGACTGCTTTTTCTAGGGCTGGGAAAAGAAATTGAAAAGCATGAAATGGCAGCTTAAACAAAAAAGAGAGATGAAAGCGATAACCATAATTAATGTGGCAGAGAAAAGCCTTGATGCATACATAGTCCACATATTGAGGATCAGACGAATGACGACACAGATGTGTTAGTCAGCGGATCTTCACGTATGTGACAAAAGCCCCCGCGGCATCACATTATTTCTTTATTAAGCTACACATCAGTGCTCTGTGGAGCCAAAGGCGACTCAAGTCTGAGCATCACAGCTGAACTAAAGGTAAAGTGCAACAAAACAAGAACAAGTTGTTTACTCAAACATCAGATTTGACCTACTGCCTTGACTGAAATTATTGAACTATAATTTGATCTTTGCTTCTCAAATAACTAAATAGCTTGATTTCAAATGACTTACGGCACATGTCGTATGAAATACTTTGATTTAAGAGTTGTCTCAAATTCAAAATGTCAAAATATTTATTAAATATACCGCAGCGCTTCCCAAACTGGGGTGCGCAGTCTGACCACCAAGGGTGCGCGAGTAGGGATGCAACGATTATAGATTTTGGTTGTACGATTATAGTCTGAAAAATAATCAAGGTTTCACGGTTATCACGATTATTATGCATCCATTAACTTCAAACCCCACTAGTTTAGAAAATAAATGAGTTTTCATCTTTATTTTACAGTGTTATTTATTGCTGCTCAGTAACTAATTAATACAGCACAAAATAATATAAACAGACAATAGTAAATTTCTCTCTTTGTGCTTTAAAATAAGTGAAGGTTTTTGACATTTAAACATAAATAAGTTTATACTATAAATAAATGACAGAACAATAAATAAATAAAAATAAGAATAAATAAATAAAAAAAAAAAGCTCCCAACCTCAAAACCAGAAAAAATTTATTGATTTAGATTTATTGTATTTGAAAACATCATCAATTAGGACTAACAACAACCAGAAACAACTACAGTATCTAACTAATGCTGTGATGACTTAATATTTTTGAAATAATTCCAAAATTAATTCTATTTCAAGAGTTCACACTTAGCTGATGATTTACAAAGCTTATTTGGCATGCTGTCCCGGGAGAGAGCCCCGAGCTCAAGAGCTCCTCGAGCCCGGGGCTTCCTCCCGTTGGCAGAGCAAGAAGGGAGCCTGAGCTCGGTGGATCTCAGAACTCCCCTGCTGCTGTAGCTAAGGAAACGTAAGGGATTAGACAAGCTTGATTGTTATGTATGTTGAATGTCTTTGGATGGTGGGAGGAAACCGGAGAACCCGGGGAAAACCCACGCGGACACGGGGAGGACATACAAACTCCCCACAGAAACACCCACCGGTCCTATGGAACTAGGGCCGGCAGTATTCTTGCTGTGTGGCTCGCAGTGCTAACCACTGGACCGCCGTGCCGCCCAATTACAGGTAAAGGAGGAGAATAGGGGAGGAGGGGGGTTTCTTCCAAACGAAGATAAAGTGAACTGAAAACTGAGGCTATTTATAGTGGCTTAGGGCTCATATGATTGGAAGATTAGTGATTAGCAAATGCGAGACTGGCCGTGATAAATCATAAGCACGTGATCCTCTCGAAATTAGTTTATGAATAAACTTCACTTAATTATACAATATTAATGATAACGAAGATGACAATAATACTAACAATAACATTTCTCATTATCATTCTGCCTTGAATATGTGAGTTATCTGCTATAAAAATTCCTACTGTTACTGTATGACAAATAAATCTATGGTTTGCATAAAAAAAATGAAGCATTGTAGTAAGAAATGTTTATTTTGCACTATTGTTTTATATGCTGGACAATTTAATAAACAGAAAGAATGGACAAAAGGAAGGAAGAGAAGTCTCACTTCTGCACCTCTTTAAAAGTTTTGGTTTTGGTTATTGTAAATGCTCAGTCTCGTTATGCTCTGATTTTCATTTCTCTGTGTACATGAAGAAAAAGCTGGCGAGTCAGCCGGCCTACAGTAAATAAGCGGGGCAGAGCAGGATTCTCGCGAAGACCACAAGCGCAATACTGTTGTCATCAGCCGCAGTTTGCCTCAACACACGATTCAGAACGATTCGTTTGTTCGGATTTAAAGAGTCGATTCTTTTAAACCCAGCAGGGACACCGGCCCTCCAGGACCGAGATTGGTGACCTCTGGTTTATGTGGTCAAAATACAAGTGATACAACAAGCATTTAGTTTGGGCTAGCTTTTGCAGCTGGACATTGCTTTACAATGCCCTTGATAGGTGAACATTAGCCAGGAGGGGAGTGTCTTTTGTCTCTCCAGGTGTGAATTATTTATGATCATCCTCACCCCCTCGCATGCAGTATGGTGACCCAAAATACAACTTTACAAAATGTAAATCATTGAAATAATTTCTTTGAATGAGAGAAGAGAATAAATTTCACAGAATTGTGAAGTAAATATTCTAGCCTACAAGGTTACTCAAAAGTCTTATTCAGACCCAGTGTGAGCTTTTTTCAGCTACATTTTTTTCTCTCCAAAACCTAACCACACATAATATTTCTTTTTCTAAAAAAACACAAGCATGAACATCAATAGTTCTCACATATTATTGTAGAACAGTTTGTGCTGAATACAAATAAATTACATGTTGGCCAATACTATGTAATAAGTAGCTGAAATAAGTACAATTGTCAGGGCATGTCAAAACATCTTAGGCTACGTTCACACTGCAAGCAAACGTGGCCCGAATCGGATTTCTCCCCCTCATGTGACTCGGGTAATGACAGTGTATACAGCCCAAACCGCATGGAATCTGATCTTTTCAGGTCAGATCTGTGCCACTTTCATATGTAGCCTTAAATCATGTTCATGATGTTCTGCAATTCGACTGCAGTGTGAACGCTTATGTGCTTGTTGGCTAATCTGGTTAACAATTGAGGCACGGGTTGACCGCGAAGCTGAAGAGCGTCGTGGGTGTTGTGGATAGGGGATCCGTGTGCAAAGGAAGGAAAACCTTTCTCTCTGAGAGAAAAAAAAGGTCTGCTGTTTATAAGGAAGTAAAATTAAAAAACTCTACAAACGGAGATAAACCTACTCCCCCTTCACTGTTCAGTCTGCAGCTGCTCATTAACCCTTGATGAGTTCACTAAACACCGGTGGCCAGAGCACCGCTGTTGTCATAAATCACAAATGGTTAGCGTTTTCAATCACAAGAGACTTGTTTTAGGTCTCAAATGTCGAAATACACATTAGTAAAAGGAGAACAACCCTTTACTGTTTATGAAATACACCACGGTTGTCTTTGAAAAGAGTAATCATAACAAAACTGTTTGTGCATAATTAGACATTTTGTGCTCTCTGTATCTGTACTTTTGCGCATGCGGGTCAGTTTAGGAACAGGATCTTTTCAGACTGCAAATCTGGTATTGGCCATGTTTATAAGAGCAGTGTGAACAGCCATGCAAAAAAATCAGATCTGACAAATCAGATCTCACGACATTTGGACAAGACTGTCGGAATAAATTGGAATTAAACCAATTGGCCTATGTTATTTAGGCTACACATATGTTCAATATAAACTTTTGAGTTCGTTCAGCTGATAATTTTACGTTCATATTGGTTTAGCCTATTCTATTCTAGACATGTTGGCCTCGCTTTTACGTTCCGAGGCTAAGGTTATTTTGCCAGAATTTCTTTGTCGCAACTGGCGTAGTATTTCGTTATGCTTCAAGTTTGAGGGGAATGGGGATAATCCTAAATCCATGGGTTATTGGGGCACTTGTCATACATGCACTTTAGCCTGGTCAGACTTTATGTTCGCTCAAAGAGGGATGGCATATCTATTTTCTAATTTAATTTCTAATTGTGGGGGTGACTGAGCCTACAAGGCTTAGGCACGATATGACGTTTTTATTACATTTTTTTTCAACTGTTTGCCAAAGCATGCGACTATAGCCTATGCCTACATTAAGATATTTATGTTAATATTTTTTTACTGCCTGTTGTTTCTTTTGGCATATAAAATAGGTATTGTCTTATAAAGATATAAATAAAGGTTCATCTTGTCGCAGAACTGTGTTGTTTCCGATTTCTACAAGCTCAATAACATCCACAGCAAAAAATAAAAAATAAAAAATAGTTGAAAAACTGTGCCCATTAATTAGATGTGCAAGGCAATCAGGTACGTTTTTGGGGTTGCTATGGACAACTACAAATGTAAACATTATTAGGCTATAATGTAAATGACTTATTCTATCTATTTACTAAAAAATAAAGTAAAATAGGCATTTAGTAGTAGACTAAATAGCTGTTCTATAATGATCAATAAAGAAACATTCATTTAATAATAAAAAGGAATAAGCCATTCAAATAAAGAGCCCAATCAGCAGATGGCGGGCAGGTGCGGTTTTAAAAATTGGTCAAAAATGTTACTGCGGATGGATGGCGGACGGATGATGAATTTTGTCATGCGGTTGCGGATGAAATAATAGCCCATCCGCGCATCTCTATTTAACGGTGTCCGAAATAAAAGAGGGCAAAAGCAAGAGCCTTCATTCTCTGTGCGTTTACATGAATGAATGTATACTAGAAACTCATAGGCCGCTAAAATACTGAAGGGAATGTGGAGGCAACATTAAAAATAAATATTTTTATTACTCTTTTTACTTACATTTATGAACAGAAAAGTTTTTTTCTTTAATATAGACTTTTTATAATAAAAAAAAAATAACCAAATAAACTCCTATTTCTCATCTCGCGCGCACGATCTGCTTGGACAACACTGGAATACATCATATTCGGTCGGCAGGTTGCATACGGTCTAGTTGCAGGAGTTCAAATATTTCAAGGGATCCGCAGCTCAATTCGGATCCGAATTTTCCGCATACGGAGATGATCGGAACTCAACGCAGCTCCCAGACTGCTCTCAATTGGAAATGAATGACTTTCGGTCTGTCACTTGTCGTTTGTCGTGTGCAGTAGAAAGGAGGCTTTAGGGGCCTCAAAATCACCTCAGACACCATAGGGTTAAACTGTTGAGCAAAGCCACTGCTATTTCCTCTTTTTTAAGTAATCAAAAACTATGAAAAGTAAAAAACTTGTCACAGGATCAACTCACTTTTTTTTTTTACAAGTAAGAGCTTTTTACAGTGTCCTCTGTCTTTTTTTTATTTTATTTATTTATAAGCATCTTGTTGATTCCATTAAGCATTTCATTATGCAGTTTTCAAAATGTGCATACAAATGAACAGAAATGATTATGAAAATTCAGCTTAAATGACTAGAATAAAATCTGTTTAAAATATGTTAAATAGAAAACAGCTATTATCAATTGTAATAATATTCCATACAGTATTAGTGTCTCTTCAGCTGTATTTTATGCAGCCTTGCTGAACATAAGGACTCTTCATCTGAAAGCATTAGTGCAATAAAACTCACTTTTTAATGCAGTTTTCCAAAAATGCACATAAGAATAGATAGATAAACAGCTAATAATGGTAAAAACTATTTAAAATCACTAGAATAAAAACTATTTAAAATATATTAAATAGAAAACAGCTATTATCAATTGTAATGATATTTCATGCAGTAATATGATCTCATCAGCTGTATTTTATGCAGCCTTGCTGAACATAAGGACACTTCATCCAAAAGCATCAGAACTAAAACTCTGACAAATCATAACTAGATTTTTGTGCGAGAGTTTTTTCTCTTCTTTTCAGACCACTGTTGTTATAGAGAAAGTATTGGACTGTCTGGCTCATTTCCGTCCTCTTCTAAGTGTGTTTGAATTTCAGTCTAATCTCACGGTTCATCGTCAGCTTGTTCCTTCTGCCCTGATGAATCTGTCATATATTTCCCTCCGGATGTTTTGATCATCGCTGAACTCACAGCTATGCCAAACTTCAGCAGAAACCCCCGTCTGAAACTTACTGGGGGCACTTGTTTGTGTTTTCCAGCACAGTCAAGATCCACAGTAAATAAATAAATAGTCAACTCAAAACCCCCCACAGATCGACAACACCCCAATTAGACGAACACATAATTAAAAAAAGATGCTTTGGATTGCTATGTGACAAACTGAGAGCACATTACTGGTCAATAAAACCATGAAAGATTGATTAAGCTTTGCAGTGTCCTCATTTTTAATTCCTTCTACTCAGTTACTTAACGTTATAGTAAATTCTGAATTAATAATAACACGTCAGTCTGACGTGGCATCTGAGACCTCTTGCCTAATAGGATATTACATAGATTAAACATGGCGAGATGTCAAATTAATAAGTAAACAACTAGGGAAAGTTGATTTCTCAATTTCACTTTTGTAAATTCACACGCATGTATTATTCATATGCTGTGCAAATCTACGGGACACATTTAAATCATTTTATTAAATCATTTTAATGCTGAAATTGGTTAAAATGTTGACTGTATCAAGTCCATTAAGTACAAAGAAATCACCATTTCTTCCCATGAATCTTTCAAATATCTTTATATGTTTATTTTTAAACACGTTCATCCAGTCTCTTTAAGGCAACTCATTTCACTCGGTGGTCATCTTTGAAATCCCTCTCGGGCAGTATACCCGCGCATTCTGTATGAATGGGAAAACATCAAATTCTCCAAAAATCCTTGCCAAGCTTACGAATAAATTCCATATTACAAATAACTAATAAAATAAACAACGACTGTCTATTTAGTTGCATTTCTAAATGTTTGTATCACTCAAAATATGCAGAGATTCACGTCTGGTCTGAGCCCCTCCCCCAGAGATTTGTTATTCTATATCGATCGCTGATTGGCTCCTGTACTAGAAGGCATGCTTTATTTGCCATATAGCAATCACTGATTGGCTCTTGTACTAAAAGGCGGGGCTTCATTCACCATATTGACTGTTACACTTTCCCTCATTTAAAAGTACACGAGTGACATGTCTTGTGTATTCTATAGTCTTTGGTTCATCTTAAAATAAACAAAATTTGAGTTTGGTGCAAAGATCTTCAGGCTTGGACACATTTGACAAGTATTTATACAGCCTCGTGAAACTAGTGGTTCTTTTCCCCCAAAAATGGAGCTTTATGCTGTGATTTCTGTAATTTTTTATTTAATTATGAAGTTTAAATACTGTATTTTAGTGGCATTTTATATATAATAATTTGTGCTTGTCCTGAGAATTGCTGATGATGTGCACACTTTTATAGAGTACCCAAAAAAAAAAATTGTCAAACTGCAAACCCTCCACTCTTAGAAAAAAAAGGTACCCAGTGGTTCAAATAAAGTTCCTCAAGTAACAGTTTGTACCTTTGTAAAAGTTGTACCTTATATGGTACAAAATGGCCATTTTTGACACTGTTCTGTACCTATTATGGTACGATTAAAATAATAATAATTCCTTACATTTATGCAAAGATGCTGGGGTGAAACCCCTACTCGAAGGACATCCTGGGATTTTTAATAACCACAGAGAGTCAGGACCTCAGTTTAACATCTTATCTGAAAGACGGTGCTCACTGAGCAGTATAGAGTCCCTGTCACTATACTGGGGCATTAAGACCCACACAGACCGCAGGTTAGGTGCCCCCTGCAGGTCTTACTAACACCACTTATGTGAATGAAGCTACACAATTGTTGAAGAACACCTTTATTACAATATCTATGAAAAGAAATGTTACTAGAAAGGCAAATCGATTTAAGAATAATTTCCATGTTAAAACATGAATCATCATATAAAAGCATTTGTTTAAAGAAACTCAAACATTCATTATTAAGTTCTATAATACCGAACAACTGGTAAAACAAAACTATAGGAATTATAAACTAAACATTTACACATTTTTAATAAACATTTAGTAAGCATTTTCTAATAAATGCAGTTTCATTATTGATTTCCGCATCTTTTGGCGTTTGCTTTCTACTATACATGTGAACTGGCAAAAGTCATATGCAAAGTGTTCACGCAGACATTTTAGTATTGTAAAACTAAACAAACATTGTGCATATCTCATTATACTTTTTCATAATTTTTATTTCTATTTTAAAATAAAGTACATTAAATTAATTTTTAAGTGATTACAAAGGTATAGTCAGAAAATTGGAGATAAAAAAAGTTTTATGCTGTATGTCATGATTACCAGCGATCATCTTTCATAAGATCGCTGGGTTTCACTAACAATAACTCATGGACTACAATTCCGCCATTTCTGGACTACATATTCATACAGCACTCCGGTCACACAAACACATGCTTCCTCATCCAGACTGATTACTCGCACCACCTGAGGATTGTCAGAGACTGATTGCACACATTATTTAAGCCACACACTCACCCATTCAGTTTGCAGAGTCTTGTTTACTGTCAGTAGCACTACAATGCGTTTCCCAGTCTTGTTATCCAGTGTACCGACCTTAGCCTTGTTAGCATCTTTGTCTTTGCCTGCCGCCTGTCTTCTGATCTGTTTGCACCTGTGTTGACTATTGCTAGCCTGACTTCGATTAAACCTGCATTTGGATCCAAACTTCTGTTGTTAGTGTCACATTTCATTTATGTTAGAATATTTTTTATTCTTTATTGTAAATCAAAAAGCTGCTTTTACACCAAAAATTTCATTAATTAATGATCATTAATTTATTGTTTAAAAAAGTATTTAATGTTTTATATTTTCTGAAAGTAAATTGACGCATTTTGGATGTACAGTGGCAAAATGCCTTTAACTAGTTCTTGAAGGAACACATTTGACTCTCTTAAGCTACAAAGTGTCTTATCACTTTAGTGGTGCCTTCATGAATCTGATTTGTACCTTTGATGAAGGTACAATATTAGATCTGCAGATTTTAAAAACCAAAAGGCACATTTTTGGTTTCCCATGGTACAAATCATGTTTTTAAAGGTACAAACTGCTATGGTACGAATTTGTTTCTGTCTTAAGGCACAATTCTGTCCCATAATAAGGTACTGCCCTAGTGACAAGGGTGTGTCATAACTCCTGTATAGCAGTCCCACAACATTCTGTTACTTGATGACACTGGAATACCCTGCCAGAAAGGTCTAGTGGCAGGGAATGAGCTTTATAGTGTCTGCTATAATGTTAATGTTTTCTTGTGTTTACTTAGATGAATATGGCCACTGTGTAAATACACAGTATAGCTACGATCTTATTGCCACATTATATCATCATGAAAACATGATATATGCCTTCAGTGATCTCCTGAAGTTAAACAAAAGAAAATAACACAACGAATAACTACAGCAGTGGCCATCGTCTGATCTCATATGAAGCATCGTGATGACATTTGATGATGTGTGCAGGTGCTCTAGTGCTGTCCCAATTCTTAGGAGTAAATTTTGAAGCCTTCACACTCTGTTTCAAGGGCCAAGGGGAAGGGGTACAAAAACAGAACTGGGATTGGGCCTAAATCATTTTAAAGCTAAGGGGTGTTATTATTTAATACAAAAAACCTGAGCCGATGAAGACATCCTTTATTCATTAAATGCTAGCAATTTTAGATAACATCTCTCTACACAAAGAGAGAGCAGCAGGTGTGGGTCAGGCCTGAAATTAGCAGGGAAGCCTCATGGGAAAACAAGGTATTCGCGGAAACAATTGATGTTCAAAGCCGAGTTTTTACACCCTGTGGACTTTACACCAAATCTTTTCCTCAGACGATCTCTCTTTCTATGAAAAGCCATGTGCAATGACTCTTTGATCACTCTTATAATTAATCCCTGATCAACAATTGCCTCATTCATTCATACATTTGTGGCATACTCTGTAAAATTACAAAAAATGTATGATCATGTTTTTTTCAAGAGGAAGAGGAGTGAGTTGTCTTATTCGTCAGCTCCTGATTATATTTCATTAAGAGCATCTATTTTTAAATATACTGAATTATTCATAAACTCCACTCTATGAACTACTGCACACTCAAGCGTACCTGAATAATAATGCGTCTAGTTTTGTAAATGTTTAAGCACTATATTTGCATACATTTAAATATATAATCTCAATATTTTTTTTATCCATGTTAGGCTATAAATATGCAAAACATGCATACTGTGCGGAGATATGAATGTGATATTTGTACATTAATGAGATTTACACTTCTAAAAAAATGAATGAAACTTAAAGGGATTGATGGACTTAACAATAAAGACCAAATGAACAAATGAACAAATGGACAGACAGACAGACAGAATTAAAATAGTAATTAATCATAATAACATAATTAAAAAGACGGATGAATAAATGGATGGAATGATGGATAAAGAGACAGGGATAGATGAATGAATGAATGGATAGAGGGTGGATAGATGGATGGATGAATGAATTGATGGAAAGACAAATAAAAACATGGATGGATGGAAAAAAGACAGATAGATGGATGAATTACAAGTGAAATTGATGAATGGATGAATAAGAGACATGAATTGGTAGATGGATGGATAGACAGAGAGACATGGATGGATGGATGGGCAGAACAACAAAGACAGAAATTGATGGATGTATTTAAAGACAGAAAGGGATGATGGATGGATGGATGGATGGATGGATGGATGGATGATGGATGGTAGACAAAAAGAAAAATGAATGTATGCATGGATGAATGGAGAAATTGATGGATTAATAAAAAGAGACATGGATGGATAGATTGAACAATGTAGATGGTTGGATGAATTAAAAGTGAAATTGATGAATGGATGAATAAAAGAGACATGAATGGTTAGATGGATGGATAAACAGAGACATGGATGGATGGATGGATGGGCAGAACAACAAAGATAGAAATTGATGGATGTATTTAAAGACAGAAAGGGATGATGGAGGGATGGATGATGGTAGACAAAAAGAAAAATGAATGTATGCATGGATGAATGGAGAAATGGATGGATGAATAAAAAGAGACATGGATGGATAGATTGAACAATGTGGATGGATGGATGAATGAATGAATGAATAAAAAGAGACATGGATGGATAGATAGGATGGGCAGTACAATAAAGACATAAATTGATGGATTGATTTAATGAAAAAGACAGAAAGGGGTGAATGAATGTATGGATGGATGACAGGTTTAGACAAAAGTGGATGCATGGTTGGATGGATGGATGGATGGATAAAAAGACATGGATGGATTAACAAAAAATACATGGATGGATGGATGGAAGGATGGGCAGAAGAATAAAGACAGAAATGGATGGATGTATTTAACGATAAAGACAGAGAGAGATAAATGGATGGATGAAAAGAAAAATGAATGTATGGATGGATGAATGGAGAATTGTATGGATAAATGGAGAGATGGATGCATGGATGATTTAAAAAAAGACATGGATAGATGGATAAAAAGACACTTGGAAGGATGGATAAGAGACATGGATGGATGGACAAATAAAAAGAGACATCGATGGATGGATGAATAAGATGAGACATTGATGGATGGATAAAAAGAAATGTGGATGGTTGCATGGATAAATGAGAAGAGAAACTGATGGATGGATGAATAAATAAAAAGAAAAATGAATGCAGGGATGGATGAATAAAAAGCAAAATGGATGGATGGAGGAATAAATAAAAAAGAAATGGCTGGATTAATGGATGAATAAAAAGAGACAGAGACATGGATGGATTGATGGATTAATAAAAAAGACATTAATGGATGGATGAATAAAAAGAGACATGGATGGATGAATGAATAAAAAGAAAAATGGATGGAAGATGGTTGAATGAATATGAAAAGAAATGGCTGGATTAATGAATGAATAAAAAGAGACATTGATGATGGATGAATGAATTCATAAAAAAAGACATTGATGGATGGAGGAATAAATAGAGGCATGGATGAATAAAAAGACATAGTTGGATGAATGAATGAATGAATGAATGAAAAGAAGTGGATGGATGGACAGAACAATAAAGACAAAAATGTATGAATGGATGGATGAAGGAAAAATGGTTGGATGAATGATTGTAGAAAGGTAGAATGGATATGAATAAAAATGTTTAGATGGATGAATGAAAAATATAAATGGATGAATAAAAAAGACATGGATAAATGGGTGAATTAAAAGTGACAGAGGAGTAGATTGGGCAATGAGGATGGATGGATGAATGGATAAATAAATAGAGACGGGGATGGACAGATTGAGCAATGTGAATGAATGTGTCTCTTAAATCTTTTAGTTATTCTTCAATGTTTTATACTATAATTGTAAAGTATTTATAAATAACAGCTCTGTGATTTTGGGATGTGATGAATGAACACGGCATCAATACACAGTGCTGCACCTAATTAACACTGCAGTCTGCATTTACATCTCAAGCCTTCCTAAAGCAAAACAAAAAGGACCTGTTCAGCATACGAGAACTGATGATATTTTTGTTGAATCCTTTAAACAATCCATCAAAGACTAAATATATCCAGCAGCTGCCTGCAGTCACAAATCCAACTGTGCACCGTCAGCTTGTTGATATGCTGCTCTTTAAACTAGAAAGATGTTAATCAAACTCTGAGATCACTAAACTTATGGGTAGTCGAGGTTATTACTTTAATATTGCTTTGAGTGTCCAGAAAAGCGCTATATAAAATGTAAGGAACTATTATTATTATTTTATTCAACAGAAAGAGGACAGTCATATACACATAGGATGATTTCAGTGCGAGTAACTCATGGGGTCATTTTTTAATTTTGGGTGAACTAACTTTAACAAAACTCATTCTGGTCTTACTTATTCATTTATGGCTCGTTTCCACTGACTGGTACAGTACGGTACGGTTCGGTACAGGTCACCTTTATCAGGCCTGCGTTTCCACTAGCAAGGGTACCCTTTTAGTGGGCGTGGTGTATGACAAAGTTTCAGTGGACGTCATGCTCGCTCAAGAAATTGTCTAAAATAAAGCTGCATAGGTCGCTCAAATATCATATGAAAAGCACTTCTTACAAAACAGACGCTTTACACACAAATACTTCTGTATAAAGGTTTATTACCAACTTTTCTATGAACATGAGTTGATTATAACTGCAGATCAATGACTAATAGCCTACTGTAACATCTGTATTTATTTTAAATAAATAAATAAAATGAACATATAAGAACACATACAGACCCTTACAGTCCCCGATATGTTACCAACTACAGAAAAAGTACACTCAGCATACATTTAGTCCCTAATTAGGTTAAAAAAAACACAAAGTATAGCCTACAGTCAGTGAAAACCTCTCATCTGTGTCTGTAATCTTCAGCAGTACATGTAGCCTCTGTTAAAGAGTCATTCCATCATTCCTATTTCATATTAGTCCAAAAGGTGATG
This sequence comes from Danio rerio, assembly GCF_049306965.1. Lineage (NCBI taxonomy): Eukaryota > Metazoa > Chordata > Actinopteri > Cypriniformes > Danionidae > Danio > Danio rerio. Next base: position 52,882,578 of record NC_133189.1, read on the forward strand.
ATAAAAATGAAAACAAGGCAGTTTGATCACGTTTGCTGAAGAAATAACGTGCTCCTTGGCTTTCCGTTTTTTTCGCGCTCCACTCTCGCGTTTGTCCTTTTCTTTCTGAATGTGTCAGCTTCTCACAGGATCGGGTTTCCAAAGCTTGTCAATCAAGCGCACGTTATTATCATCAGCTCAAGAAGTTAGTTATTTCAGATATAGATGCGCAGCGAGCGCAAGGAATCTCTCGCTGTGTATTTCAAACATGGCGGGTCCTTTGTTTACATTCTGGCTTGTTGCGTAAGCGAATGACGTATCTCTGTAAACCAATAGCGTTCAGCTGCGCGTCTAGCTCCGCCTTTTGGTACCCTTTCTTGTTGTTTGGGACCCTTCCGAAAGGGTGCTGAAAAAGTGGTACGGTACTGTTTGGTTCGGTACGCCTTTAGACAGTGGAAACGGCCATTAAAGTGTACCAAACCGAACTGTACTGTACCACTCAGTGGAAACGGGCCATCAGATGAGATTTAAATTGAGGAATGTCGTAACATTCATGTTCCCTAAAAAAACTACAATAACCTCAATAAAACATCTCTGACTGATACAGAGAGCAGCTCAATTTAACTCAGTCTGCAGATCTTTTCATGCTCAAACAGCAACAGTATGCACCGAAAAGAGATTGAAGGTGTCCATCTTTCAGCATTGAAACTCAGTATTATCTTGGTTTGTCTTGGCAAAAAAACACCACAGGTTTCTAAATAAACAGGTTGGAAAGCACAGCAGTTTGTTGTCCGACAAGATTGAAGTAATGCTTTGTTTATTTGGTATCGCAAAACTCATAATCAGAAGAAAGCCTTGTGAGATATTTGAGATTTGCTGGATTACTGAGAGAGAATCCAGCCTTCGAATGACAGTCCCAAGGTATCAAAACAACCACAATCCAACAATCATGCTGAAACAATTGATAAAAGACAAATGCTGCATCTTAATTCACATACTTACACTACATCCCCAAAAATATCTACTTCTTGGAGAAGAAAAGTGCATACTTTTGAGCAAATAACAGCAATGTATGCAAATTTGGGACATACTACTTCTTCATTAATACACAACAGTGGTCTTTCGTCCTATTCACACAGGGCGTCAGCGTTAACGCTTCCCATTCACTTTGTCAGGCATTGCCAAACTGCATTGTGGATCTGTCGGCGCCACATCAGAGGTGTTGCTTGTCGCAGAAGTTGGGACTTGCTCAACTTTAAGCGTAGACGGAAGCGTCAGCCAATCAGATCGCTGTATGGAAATACACCAGCTCAGACAGTGGCCTATTGCTGACTAATTTCATTGGCTGACGCTGCTATGATGATCGCGCCAGCCCCAACTTCAGACACGCCCACTGTCCAATGTTGACACTGAAGCCCCGTGTGAATGGGGCGTTAATTAACAAATACTCAAACGACTGAAATCAAGTAGTTTTTCTCAGTAATTGTAATTTACTAAGTAGTTTTTTTTTTTAAATGTGTACTTTTACTTTACCTTCAGTACATGTAAGTGCATACTACTTTCCTTCAACCTGCAATCACTACTTTTTTTTCTGGTCTATGGGGATTAGAAAAATCAGTTCCGTGATTCGTAATTGACGTAAATGTCTAACGTCCAAACTAAAATCAACCAAATATCAACGTCTAATGATGTTACAACTTGATGTTGTGTGGACGTTACCACTATGACTGCTTTCAGATGTTGGATTTTGGTCGCCATACCTGATGAATAAATTATTCTATGTCAATATGGCGTTGGTTTAAGACTGACGTCATTTTCCAACACAACATAAAACCAACCAAATATCAACAATATTTGACATTGTACATAACTAGAAAAATTATTTATTTCTGTTTATCCTCACACTGCGGATAGCATGTTTAACTGTTTTCTTGCTAGTGAAGTGTTCAGTTTTTACACTTACTAAGTTGCGTAGCATCTGACTCTTAAAGGGAATCGGAGACGAGACTCTGATTGGTTTAATGCACGTTATGCTCAAAACACACCCATAACTCATGAGAAGAATAAGCACAACCCTGTTAGACCATGCGCCGTGGTGCATAGCGTATTTTTCCATTCCTAAAATAGCAAAAGTGGATTCGGACAAAACCTTACTACTTTTGCGCCATGTGCTTTTTGCACTTAGATAGTTAAAATAGAGCCCCTACAGCGAGTTCTCAAGTCTGCATCGATGCACCTCGATATCAAGAACCAATGCAGTACAGTTTTTTACGTGTTCTCGGATCTTGTGGTCTTGAGTATTGAATATGAACTTTGATGGTTGATGATGACATCACACAAAAACACGAACACTGAAGAACGCATATTGAGAAACAGCCACTAACTCGCAGCATTTATGAATGCTATATAGGACGGATAGTATACGAATTCAGTTTTCCATGCAACGCAGAAGTCTAAATCAGAACAAAAGAACTACTCTACAACAAAAAAATATTAAAAATCCAGCATAATGCATGATTTTATCTGGTACAGCGTTGTATCCTGTTTCCGAGATTAATCCGAGGATAAATCAAAGCTACATGCCATTACCAATAACAAAATGTATATGAGCCCACAGATGGATGTTCTTGAGGGATTTGAGTTTGACAATGCTCTTGAGGTTCAAAGCATTCAAGGCAAAAATGACAAATGGCTTTCTTTGTGGCGTCACCCAGAGTCAAAATGTGGCCGTGTTTCTGTCTTTCATCCTCACGAGAGAGCAGATGAGAGAGTCTGAATGAAATTGACTGCGGGTGGCCCCCGCATCTACAGTACGCTTTCATTTTATATAGAGATGCGATTGTTTATCCAAAACTTCATTATCTAGCAGATCACAAATGCACTTTTTTTCTCTGTTTCCAGTAAAAAAAAAAAAAAATCTTTTATCCTTCTTTTCTTTTTATCATCTTTGGAGAGCTCAAGTACAGCTTATCGCTTAGGTCACTTGGTCTTTCATCTACTAGATACAACTTTTCCAGGCAAGTGCAATAGGGGATGGAGTGGAAAGAAATATTAGCCTGAGACTTTTCCCTATTACAGGAGGACTATAAAAAAGATATATGTTTGACAAAATAAATACAGATAAGGTTAGTTCACGCAAAAAAACAAAAAAACAATGTATTTAATTCAATTTAATCTATGAATAAATCTATTGCACTTTTACAATGTAGATTGGGTCAATACAGTGGCCGGGAAGTGCAAAACAATGTTACAAACTGTGAAACACTTTTACAAAGCTCAAGACAAATTTACATTTTGAAAAAGTTTTTACTTATCAAAAGACACAATTACATAGAAAAAACTATTTTAACAAGGACAAAACAAATTTACATAAAAAAAATAAATAAATAAGATGCAAAACACTTTTACAAGTCCCAAAACAATGGGAATTGGGAATTGTGGTACATTCTGAAAAGGAATGTACCACAAGCCGGAAGTGACGTGGGGGAATTGTTGTCATTGGTGGGGAGCACGGTAAATTTGTGCTGTGGAGTACATGGCGTAAATAACGTTTATAGTGACCACACATGGACTGCGGTCGAGGGATGTTGTGACCGTTTTGTGGCAAACACGTGCAGCTTAACGCGCTTTTGCTTTACGTGAGTTCGGTGTTGGGAGTTTCTAAAAGACGTGGACCAGATGGAAACACCAGACATACTGTATCAATGAGTTCAACATTTTAACGAGAGCTACTCGTACGCTGTAATCGTGGACATGATGTCAAGTCTACACGGTGTAAACATCTGCTTGAGGACTGGAGTCTGTGTTTACTGGGGACCCTTTTCAGATGTAAACTATTCATGTTTGCAGAGCATGCCTATACCGAATAAATATTGTTATTACTTGGTGTCAGTGTCAGTGTAAACATTATTGATTTTAATATTTGTGTGGCAGAACAGTACACAACCAAACTTAATGTCCATAAATAATTATAACTGACATGTCTTCAACGGGATCTAAAAAGGTTTATCGCAAGTATGAATCTAACTATCTATCCAAGACTACATGTTGAGGTCAGTTTTGATATCTTTATCAGTCAACATTTGCCATGCTTTGATTGTTTCCATTTATTTCCATTTACATGTTTCTTCACACTCTCATGCTGATGTTTTCACACTTTGTAATATTGTTTTGCACTTCCTGGCCACCGTAGGTCAGTCCAGTTTTCAGAGTTTACATTCATTCACCCTACCTGACTTGTTCCAAACTAGTTGAGATTTCTCTTGAACACTAAAGAAAATATTTTAAAGAACCAATGAAATACATAGCAGGAAAAACAAATATTATGGGAGTGAATGGTTCCTGTTTTCTAACATTCTTTGAAATATCTCATTTTGTTCACACATTCTACTAGAAAACACAGCATGTGAAACTTTAAAAGTAAAACATTTATTCACTAGTTTTCCTCTTGGCCTACTTATTTATCATGGGTCACCACAGTGGAATGAACCACCAGCTATTCCAGCATATGTTTTATGCAGCGGATACCCTTCCAGCCACAGCCCAGCACTGGGAAACACCCGTACACTCTCAAATTCACACACACACACACACTCCAACACTACAGTCAAGTTTGTTTACCCAATTCCTCTCTAGCGCATGTGTTTAGACTGTGGGGAAAACCAGAGCTTCTGGAGGAAACCCAACAAGGGGAGAACATGCAAACTCCACACAGAAATGTCAACTGACCCAGCCGGGACTCGAACAAGCGATCTTCTTGCTGTGAGGTCACAGTGCTGAGCCACCACGCCGCCCAAAAGTAAAACAATTAAAACAAATTTGATACATCTGCTGTATGGATTTTGAAGGCTCAACAGTTCACAAAGGCTCTCAAAGTATGCGTCTGTGACTGAAGTCCAACCTCCGGTGGACAGTAGCAGACTCCAAAATGTGACACAAATTCAGAGAACTACATGAGGTGGTTATTAATTATCAAATAATATAAATATTACCGACGTAAACATTAGGTGAACAGGTTACATTGTAACCCAGTGTCCTAACAACAGGCTATATGGGAAGATTTGCAATAAACAATTTGCCTGTTTGCACCAGACAAAACATGACAGAAATTTAAATACAGCCATTTAGAAGCACAGAATAGTGCACTCACTGCACTCCAGCCAAACAGTAAGGGTTATAATCGAATTAATACACATTAAACCTCTTTGCTCTCAGTCACAGTTCTAAAGTTCAATTTCAAATGGTTAATTTAAAGATCTGAGGTGAACTATCTTTTTAGATTAGATTAGATTAGATTCAACTTTATTGTCATTACACATGTACAAGTACAATGCAACGAAATGCAGTTTAGGTCTAACCAGCAGTGCAATAGCAGCAAGTGCAGGATACAGGAATAAGTTATAAAGTGCAGTTATAGAAAAACTATGCTGATATTTACAGATGGATGTACTATGAACATTATATACAGGTTGGATAAGCTATGAGCAGATTTACAATATCTGAATATATGTGCAGGTTGTTATAAATAATCAGTAGTGTGCAGATAAATAAACATGATTAGAAGTGTATATCTGCTGCTGCTGTTTTTAGTAGTTTGGCAATAAATGACATGTAAAATGGCTCACATTATTAAAACTCACATTATTAGCATTTAACACTGAAGAAAATCACAGTGGTGAGGTGTACCTGAGCTGATCATTGTCAAAGTTTTCTGTTGTTCAGCTTGCATGGTGTTTTGAACCAGGAGTGCAATACCTACGTAGGTCAACCACTGGGTGTTGAACTTACATAATGCACATTTAAGTGCATGCAAGTGAACGGCATTTAACAGCGGGCAAACATTCAATTGTTTATTATTTATGATTGATGTATTTGATGCATAAATACAAAATTTATTTATATATTTTTTGAATGATTATTGAATTTAGGTTTATTTATTTGCTTGTTTTTGTGTGTGAATGACCCCTTTGTAATGTCTAAGTGGTGCAGTCCTGCTAAATAAGCACTGGGTTTTGTTTTGTATTTATTTTTCTTTCATTTACTTAGTTTAACTTACTTTTTGTATGGCGTTTTAAGTGTTTATTTTGGTTTTTCTTGTTTGTTTTTTTCCTCCTGCTTCTTTGGAAGAACCCTGACACTACTGTTTACTGTGGTGTACTGTATAACGGTGACCTTTCTGAACCTGAAAAGGCTTTGACAACTCAGTTACGACAAGCGGAGAAATAAAAGCAAGGTGGAAGTGGGATATCAAACGCTTTACAGTACCAATCTCAGGGATTTGGAAAAGCATTAGGAGATCTTTCAGTTCCCATCTATCCTGTTCTGCTCGACTCAACACACACAGGCTAAGTAAATGTCTTAAGATATTATGTGCAATGTGACATTTCCCATCTCCCTGACCTTTTACAGTACGGTGTCGACACGAGGCCTTTTAATCTCCCCCTGTTCTCTGTTGTGCAAAAGTAAGTTAGGCAAGGTTAAACGCGGTGGCCATCGCTGTTGGGTCTGATTGTTGACACTTTTGATACAGTCGCTGTGACAGACGTCGCTAGAAAGCTGTTTTTGACAAGTGTGACATCATCAAAACTGCAATAATAACTTCTAGGGCCGCCTTAATGCACTTGAGACAAAGGTTACTGGAGAATCAATAGGAAATGATCAGAGATTTACACAACGTCTCAACATCGCTGTGGGTTTTGTCTGTTTAAAAGGATAAATCCTTAGCTGATCATTGTTAAGAAGTGAAGGAATGCTATTTGATTCAGACAACTTCATTACAACTTAATTAGCTCTTGATTAGTAGCTGATACCTTTGAGACTATTAGTATAAAGGGAAAAAACTCATTTGAGGGTTGGAGCTGGAGACTGATTATAAACCGGGCTTTGTTTAACTGTTAGGCTTTCAGCTTCAGAGAGATGGATGAGATTGTAAATTAAATATGACGATTTGTACAGATGTAAATTGCTGATTTTTGTGGTTTAATTTGGCTGACTGTGGATTACAGTGTGCAGCAGTGGACACAAGTTTAAAGTAACGTGTGGTTCTTCACAAGGTCAGAATGGAGAATGGAGAATTTGAAGAAGAAATAAAGCACAAATAATTAAATGAAGTCATAAAGCACCACAGCGAAAAGATGAGATGCAAAAAGGACAGATCTTATTTCTGTATTGATAAAAAATACTGAAAAAAATATGTGAAAAATCATTTATTTTATTTAAAAAAAATATTCAGGGGCGCAGTGGGTAGCACGTTCACGCCACAGCAAGAAAGTTACTGGTTCCAGCCTCAGCTGGGTCAGTTGGCATTTCTGTCTGGAGTTTGCATGTTCCCCATGTGATTGTGTGGGTTTCCTCTGGTTTCCCCCACAGTCCAAAGACATGTGGTAAGTGAATTAGGGAAGCTAAATTGTTCGTAGTCTGTGTGTGAATGAGTGTGTATGGATGTTTCCCAGTGACGGATTGCAGCTGGAAGGTCCGCAGCATAAAACATATGCTGGATAAATTGGCGGTTCATTCCTTGTGACAGATTAATAAGGGGCCTAAAGCCGAAAAGCCGAAAAGAAAATGAATGAACGAATTCAGGGTCTTCCACTCAACTTGTAAAACTCAAACATATCTCTCACAAATATACTGTATATTAGGGCTGCACAATATATATTTTAAGCATCGATATTGCAGTGTGTCCACAAATCACATTTCAAGATATCCAAGTCAGGATTATAGATGACCAGAATCCACAGGTTAAAACACATGAGGTTTGTGCCGAGTCTGCAGGATTTAAGCATAATAAAGGGAAAGTTTTTAACCTGTGACTATGTAAGCATTTTAAGACAGTTCAAAACATTTTAATAAAGCATAAAGAAGTTTAATAAAGATTCATTTTACTGAGAAATTTATATGATGAAGATTATGCATTGTTAATTTACATTTGATTATTCAATTTTTGTAACTAAGACTCTTCTTAGACTCTCCACAATAAACCGTAAATCACTGTTCATTTCACTTTCTCCTCTTAAAGTGAGATGCTATTTCAGGCTTTCCGCCTTGATTTTGCTAACCCAAAGTTAAAAGCTTCCCAAATCCACATGCAGAGGTGTAAATGCAAAAGTTTGATATAATTCTAAAGAAAACGCTTTGAATTTTCATAAAACACTTAATAAAATATTTGTCTGTATTCTAATAAACCTGTCGAAATAAGACGCTTTTTTATTTGTAAACTCAAATTTGAGTACCTTTTAGGTCTGTTTGGTCTCGGTTGTTGTGATTAATTTTGTGGGTTCCTGCACAGGTCAGTAATCATAGGAAAAAAGAAAAATGTCTCCACCATAATCTATGCAAAAGTTTTTCTATCCCAACTGATGAGAAACGAAAACACTTATGGGGTACTGGGTCTGTACAGACCCTCAAAATGTAAAGAATGCTGAAGTAAATGACGTCACGGACTTGGTACCAGGTTCCAGAGTTTAGAAGGTTAATATTTGCTTCATTGTGTTTATTTATGACTGTATTTTCTTAAATTATTTAAGTCACCTGGTAAAATTATATCGCAATATATTTTTCCCAATATCGTGCAGCCCTACTGTTTATATATATATATATATATATATATATATATATATATATATATATATATATATATATATATATATATTTCAGGCTTTCCACCTTGATCTTGATTTATATATATATATATATATATATATATATATATATATATATATATATATATATATATACACACACACACACATATATACACATACATATATATATATATATATACACATATATACATACAAACACACACACACACACACACACACACACACACACACACACACACACACACACACACACACACACACACACACACACACACACACACACACACACACACACACACACACACACACACTGCATAGCATAATTGAGTACACCACATTTAAAAATGTGTGCTTTTAACCAATTCTCAGTGAACAGAAATAATATATTTCTTAAACAGATATATTTACTAAAATAATATTTTAGTCAGAAAACTTCTTTAGAAAAAGAAAGATAATACATTTAAAATTCATGCAAAATATTAAAAAACAAATGACAAATATTTTTCTTTCTCTTGGATTTTTTAAATTTACTTAATATTTTTCTCCAACAAATACACTTGGGTGTACTTTTAAGTAATTTTTTAGATCAGCTCCAGTTTTGGCTAATGTAATGTACAGTATATGTACAACTATACTATTGTTGAGCTTCCTATAGCAAATATTATTTTAAAAGATAGATTTGTGTGGTGTGAACTCATGAACACTGTACATACATACACTACCTGACAAAAGTCAGGTAGTTCCCAGTTGTAAGAGCAACAAATAATATCTTGACTTCCAGTTGATCATTTAAAAAGTGGCAGAAGGTTGATTTTTCTGATGAATCATCTGTTGAACTGCATCCCAATCATCCCAAATACTGCAGAAGATCTACTGGAACCAGCATGGACCCAAGATTCCCATAAAAATCTGTCAGGTTTGGTGAAGGAAAAATCATGGTTTGGGGTTACATTCAGTAAAGGGGCATGCGAGAGATCTGCAGAGTGGATGGCAACATCAACAGCCTGAGGTATCAAGATATTTGTGCTGCCCGTTACATTACAATCCACAGGAGAGGGCAAATTCTCCAGCAGGATAGCGCTACTTCTCATACTTCAGCCTCCACATCAAAGCTCCTGAAAGCAAAGAAGGTCAAGCTGCTCTAGGATTGGCCAGCCCAGTCACCAGATATGAACATTATTGAGCATGTCTGAGCTAAGAAGGAGGAGGCATTGAGGATGAATCCAAAGAATCTTGATGAACTCTGGGAATCCTGCAAAAACGCTTTCTTTGCCATTCCAGATGACAATATTAATGAGTGATTTGAGTCATGTCAGAGATGTATGGATGCAGTCCTCCAAGCTCATGATGGAGTCAGACACAATATTAATTTTTTTCCACTGCAGCATGACTTTATATTCTATACTGGACATTATTTCTGTTAAGGGACAAGACTTTGTCTAAGCAAAGTCAGATCTTACTCTCCTAATAAAATATTCACAAATCAAGGCATGATTATATTTTACACACTACTGATTATTAATAGCAACCTGCACATATATTCATATATTGTAAATCTGCTCATAGCTTATCCAACCTGTATATAATGTTCATAGTACACCCATCTGTAAATATCACCATAGTTTTCTATAACTGCACTTTATAACTTATTCCTGTATCCTGCACTTGCTGCTATTGCACTGCTGGTTAGACCTAAACTGCATTTCGTTGCATTGTACTTGTACATGTGTAATGACAATAAAGTTGAATCTAATCTAATTATATTTTATTTTGGTAAAATAAGTGTAATCTAGAGGCCTTTGCCTTTCATATAAACCACTTCTGATAGCAAATGATCAACTAGAAGTCAAGTTATGTGTTGTTCCTAAAACTTGGATAGGCGACAAGACTTTTGTCAGGTAGTGTATATACATACATACCTTCCTACATATTATAAAAGTGGTTTAAAAGGACATATTTGATGTCCTTGTAATTCAAAATGCTTCAAAATATTATTTTCTATCAGCTTATAAGGGTCTTTTGACATGCAAAAAATATAAAATCAATATTAATGTACAGTATACTGTTTTATTTATTCAGCTGCTCTTCAAATTTTAGGATCTGCAAGACGTTTTAATGTTTCTTAAAGATGCTTATTCTGCTGTTCAAGGCTGCATTTATTTAGTGCAAAGAAACGTTGCAAAATTACTCCAAACATATAAACATTAAACTAATTCCTGTGATTTCTCCTGTATAATTTATTCCTGTGATTACTGCGGCTCTCCTTCACAAATCAGTCAAACGTGTCGATGGGAATTTGAGTGGCCTTTCAACCTTAATTATAAGATATTGCTTATGTACAAGTGCATTGCTTTGGATATTAAATTCCAAACAAATCCGCAGAATGTCTCTGATGAAAACAGAAAACTGCCTTTACAGAACAAATCAGCTTTACTGAACCACTTTCTCAAAGAATCAGTGTATCTGAATGAACTCCTTTGAGTCGATCACTTGCCACTATACAGTACAGTGACTATTTCAACTGCTCAAAGAGAGAAAGAGACTAAAAAGGCACTAATTCAAAGCCTGACAGTCAATCTGAAATGGTTAAACAAGAACAAGCTGAGTGACACTTAAAACGCTCCAGTGCTGCTATACATGCATGAATAAAAATCCAAATCCATTCAGAAATAGAGCAGGTATTTGCTAATTATGATGAGTTATGGTTTTATTTTTACATGACGCATCATGCTGATCTTCTCGAGGAAGGTTGCTTATTTATTTGTACACCCTTGTTTACTTTCCCCAGACCCTTAGGATGAAGGGGGAAATAATAAAGGTGTCACGATCCTCCAAATCCTCGATTCGATTACATTTTCGATTCAAAAGGCACGATTCGATTCGATTTTCGATTATGAATAATTAATTAATTAATGACCAATTAATTATTTGTAGCCTACTGTTTAAACTACCTAACCTGCATGGTCTTTGTTTTACCCATAAACAAATCATACAGTAAATGAATAAAGGCAAGGTACACACATAATTACCACCTGTCAATCACTTTTTCTGCGGGACTCGTGAATAGGCAGTGATCTGTGTCGTTATAATGGCATCGGTAAAAAAGACGCACAACCAATAGGAACCAGCCAACAGTATCTGAGGTGTTCGCTAAAATGATTAAGTACAAGTGAGTGAAAGATTGAAGCAGTCCTCTGACTGCCTGGACCTGCTGTCTCGAGCCCATGGCTGTCTGTGTGCGTCTGTGTCTGTGTGTGTGTGTGTGTGTGTGTGTGTGTCAGAGGTAGAGAGGAAGGAGGGCTGCTCAGAAATGCTACACGCCACTGTGGATGTCAAATTGTTGTCGTTCTAAAATGCCATTTAAAAACAAAGACAGTGTAAACAGGGCCTGAGTGTGTACTTTTCGCGAGCGGATTTGCAACGGGGGCAGGCGGAGGATCGCGATGCCGGTGTTGTCTATCGGACGAACCCTAATACATACATAGCAGAGCTTGGGAAACTGTGTTTTTTTTGTCGACATCACGAACATTGTCAACATAACTCACTGGAAATCCAAAATGCTTACACACCAGCGACTTCATTGAAAGAGGAGAGGGTAAGTTCTGTCGACGGGTCTCCTGTATCTGCAGTTCATAAGCACTTCAACAAGCCTGTTTTTTCCTGCTTGGCAAGCCAAGCTGACGTGACATGGGGGCGTGTTTATTACAGGTCACACAGCGTGTCTATCATGCATCCTCTCTCCCCCCTTTAATTTGGAGATCGCTAACATCACTATCATCATCCCCCCAAAAAAAGATAAACCACAGCATATGCACTTTTTCTTTATTGATACAGTAAGTGTTACGGTTTCCACTATAACCATGAACTACACTTCCGCCTTTTCCTGGACTACATTTTCATACATGCACTTCTCCCAGACACGCACACCTGTTCATTCATCTAGCCTGATTACAATCACCAGCTGAACCCTGTCAGATACTGAATACACACCATTCATAAGCTACTCTTGAACTCTTCCAGTTGGCAGAGCCTTGTTCGCTTCTAGTGACTTTACAACGCGTTTCTCCTTGTCTGTTTCTCCGTGTCTTGATCCTAGCCTAGTATACCCTTGTTATCCTGTTTAGCCGCCAGCCTTACGACCTATTGCCTGTACTTTGATTACGACTCTGGATTTGCCTACACATACCTGTTTGTACCTGATTTGACCATTGCTTGCTTGACGACATTGAATAAACCTGCATATTGGGTCTTACCTCCAGTTGTATCCCTCCCCCGATAGTAACAGTAAGGAACACCCCCACCTCTTCTTGCAGTGTAAAATGATGAAAGGTCACTCATTACCAACCCTAAGGTAGCATGATATATGTATGATATGATATATACGCTTTCAGTGAAGACAAACTTTCATGCATTTAGATCACATTACCATACTTTGTATGATTCTTTTTTCTTACTTTATTGTAAAAAAATGCAGGGTTTCATACTATTCCTTCATGTTTCCCTACACAAATCGATTAAGTTAACTCCCAGGGGTCGAAGGCCGCGTATACGCGTTCTGAGGCGTCTTCTCCTGATAACTCCAAAAAGAACTTAAATTACACGTTCAGTTTTGATCATACAGATAAGAGCAAAACATCAGTCGAATCTGTTAGGTGTCTACTTTTTTGTGTGCATTCACAATAACAATAAAAGTGTGTGCTTTTAAAAAAAAAAGGAAAAAATTTAAGTGGCATGATCATAAAACAACTTGTTGTCCCCCAAAAAAACTTAGGAATTTTGTTTCAACTCATTATAAATTCGTTTAAACAAGCAACAAAAGTAAGAAGACAAAAAAGGATTTTCACTGCTTGTTCAAAATACTCATTTAAGTGAAGTTTCTTAAACTAATTTCGAGAGGAGCACGTGATAGGATTGACTACAGCTGATCCCTATCACTAATCACTAACTAGCCAATTAGATCACTCTAAACTCAATATAAATATCCAGCTAAACTTCATTCCTCATCTTCGTTTTGGAACACTCTCCCCCCAATCCATCCCTTCTCTCTCGATGGCTTAGTGGCTAGCACTGTTGCCCCACAGCAAGGAGGTTGTTGGTTCAAATACTAGCTGAGCCAATCAATACTCTCTGTGCGGAGTTTGCATGTTCTCCTCGTGTTTCCGTGGGTTTTCCCCGGGTACTCCGGTCTCCTCCAGCACTCAAAAACCATGCAACAAAAGTTAGTCACAAGCTCTTACTACAAACTAGTGCAGTTAGCGGTCTATTTTGGGAAGTTATCGAGAACTACCTGATCTCAAATCCCTCCTAATGCTTATTGACCAGGCGGGAGCCTTGAGCTTATCTATCTCCGAGCTCAGGGTTCTCTCCCAGGACAGCATGCCAAACTTGCTTAAATAGTCAAGCATTATCCAAGTGCGAACTCTTGAAAACGAGTTAAACATTAGTGTGTTCAAAAGCAAAAATGAAAACCTTATTTTAAATGTTTTCCAATATGTACATAAAGTCCCAATTTGTTGTCGAAACCCATATATTTGTAACAATTTACTGTTACAATACAAAAATAAATGCTTTTCTTTCGGAGAAAGTCTTCTTTCTGTTAGTTGGGGGGGGCTAAAATTTTGAAAAATAATTTTAGGTCAATAATTTTAGCCCCCTTAAGATTGTTTTTCAACTATCTGCAAAACAAACCACTGTTATCCAATGACTTGCCTAATAACCTAATCTGCCTAGTTAACCTGATTAACATAAGCCTTTAAATTTCACTTTAAGATAAAGCAAAATAACTAGTCAAATATTTTGGGGTGCCATCAAGGCAATAACCAATTAAATTAGCTATTACACTTAAAACTATTGTTTTAAAATGTGTTGGAAAAATGCTCTCCCACTTGGTGCACTTGGGGATTTTTGAAAGTATAAAAATGTTCATCAGAGGACAAATAATTGTGATTTCAAACATATATAGCACATGCATACAGTGGAAGTCGGAATTATTCGCCCCCCAGTATATTTCTTCCACAATTTCTGTTTAATGCATTTAACACATTTTTAAACTTAATAGTTTTAATAACTCATTTCTAACAACTGATTTAATTTATATTAGCGATAATGAAAGTACATAAAGTAGATATTTTTTCAAGTATTTAGCTTAAAGTGACATTTAAAGCAAAATTTATTATTAAATTAAAACTAGGTTAATTAAGTAAACTACGCAGGTTAGGGTAATTAGGCAAGTCTTTGTATAACAATGTTTTTTTTCCATAGACTATCGAAAAAAAATATTGCTCAAGGGGGCTAATAATATTGACCTTAAAATAATTAAAAACTGCTTTCATACTAGCCGAAATAAAACAAATAAGACTTTCTCCAGAAGAAAAACATATTATAGGAAATACTGTGAAACACTCCTGAATCTGTAAAATAAAGTTTGGGAAATATTTAAAAATGAAAAAAAAAAAAAAAAAAAAAATCAAGCACACATAGGTTTGGACATGAGACAGACAGAAGTGAATCTGAACTGACCACAGTTTTCCTCGTCTGCCTGATTTCCACAGTCATCCACGCCGTTGCAGTGCAGCACTTGAGGAAGGCAGGTGCTGAGGTTTCCACAGGGGAAATATCCCAGCGGGCAGTAGGGCTGATCCTCTGATACATTAAACATGGTCAGCACCACTTCAGAAGAGAAAAACACAGACGGGAGAAAGAAATTAGGCATTATCCTTTCAGCCACAGGTTGCATTTGTCTGCTTCCTAGAAGTACTTTGTCCAAAAAGTACAGTTTCATAACAACACTAAATAAAAAAAGTTCTGCATTAAACACTTTTTAGAAAATTGATTAGGGGAGAACAGCGCACAAAGGAACGCATTTTGGTTTTGGCTAAATAATGAAAGTAATAGGGTTAGACAAACCTTCTTTTTTTGTCAACAACAGACAAAAGCCTCTCCTATACCAGTGGTTCTCAAAGTGGGGGTCGGGACCCCCTGGGGGGGGGGGGGGGTCGCGGGACAATGAGAGGGGGTCACTTGGTGATTTGCAAAAATTTGAATAAACTTTTATGATTACCATTGCTAATCCATAACCTACAGAAGATAAAACATAGTTACATAAAAAATACAGTATCCAAACAAAAAGCCATCAGCCTTTGGTTTTTATTATTTTTTTTTATTAATTTTTTTTTTTTTACATTGATGACAACCCTTAGGGTTTTTACATTAGATTAATGACAAAGCAATGACAAAGCAATAGCGTCAGTGCACCAGATTCTACAGCACTAGCTAAACTTTCTGACACCGTTACAGCACTCGCTTACATTTAAAATACATACAGGACACTAAACATGGAATATGATGTGTAAGTGGCAGTCTCCAAAATTAAACCAAGAAAAGACTTGGGATGTAACTTAAATATCGTGCCCACCAGTCTAATTAGATGAGGTTAATATAAAATAATCATAATAAAAATGATATGGGACTGTTGCACTTTTTTCGTGTTGTCAATATGCTTGTGTTTGTATAGGCTATTTGGTTTGTGTGAGTGTTGTGTGCAACGTTTGTATGATTATAACCACTTACGAAAGTAGTGGAGGTCGCGAGTCATTGGCAGTGTTATTTTGGGGGTCCAGGGCTGAAAAGTTTGAGAACCCCTGTCCTATACAAACAAGCACTGAAAGTATGCCGGACCTATGGTTTAAGCAGTATTTCCAATAGTGCCGGGAGTAAAAATTTTACTATTTACTACACCTGTGGGGCAAGTTGTAAGAGACAGAGGGTAGTTGTAACATGTGCTAATAAAGTCTGATTTCCCACAATTAATTTATATCCAGTTAAAACACTGCGTAATTGTGATACTACGACACGTCTTTCTTTGGCTCAGTGCCAGCCAACGTGCCAAAGTTCCGCTCCATGCTGCAACAAAAGTGCTTTTTTAATAATCAATCAAGCCTGCGTCGCGCAACACAACAAATCAATTATGAAATCCGTTGCCAACTCCTTTAGTAATCGATTTTTATCGATTTAATTGATTCATTGTTACAGCCCTAGTAAATTTTACTCAGAGGGCTTTGCTGTGTAGTTACGAGAAACACAATAGAAAATTGTAAAGGAAACCATGCACTCGCGCTTGTCACTTCAGGTCAGAATACCAGCACACACGACATGAGTGCTGTGTAACAGCAGTGAGGAGATTGTAAACAAAAAAGGATGTCGGCAGAGCTTTTTGGTTTCTTTTCTTGTGCATCCCTGCCACTGGCTCCCCATCTGAAAGAGTTTTTAGCATAGGGGGTTATGTAGTCATTCAACTAGGGATGCAACGATTATAGTCTGAGAAATAATCACGGTTTCATGGTTATCATGATTATTATGCATTCATTAACTTCTAAACACCACTAGTTCAGAAAATCAGTAACCAATTATTACAGCACAAAATAATATTAAAAACAAACAATAGTCCATTTCACCCTTTGTGCTAAAAAATAAGAAACATTTTTGACATTTAAACAATTTTACACTGTAAATAAATAATAGAACAATGAATAGCACCGTTGCTCCCAACTTCAAAAATTTTAAGAGCACCATAAAACATTTAGGACCACCCACCAAAAATGAATGAGCACCACTGCAAATTGTATATTAACAGATTTATTGTATTTGAAAACATCATCAATCAAGACTAACAAAAACCAGAAACAACTGACTAATTCTGTTATGACCTATTGATATTTGTGCAATAATTGCAAAATTAATGTCTAATAATTATAAAATATTATGATGACGATGATGATAATAATACTAACCAGGAATAACATTATCATGCTGCCTTGAATGTGCTTGAATGCGAGTTATGTGCAATAAAAAGTCCAACTGTTACATTACGACAAATAAATCTATGGTTTGCATTAAACAAAACTGAAGCATTGCAGTAAGAAATGTTTTGCATTATTGCTTTTATACGCATGTTAAAATAATAACCAGAAAGATCGGACAAAAGAAAGGCAGAAAAGTCTCACTTCTGCCACTCTTCAAAGGTTTGGGTTTGTGTCATTGTGAATGCTCACTCTTGTTATGTGCTGATTTACTTTGTGATGCCCACCTGTGCAATAGTCATTTGTCATGAGCTGAAGTTTCAGCTTAAACTTTGTAAAGTCGATCTTCTTTGGCAAAGATCTATGAGGTTAGATTTTACATTTAGCGTTCATTTGCACTGAACACACATTGAATGCAATGCATCGAGATTCGAGCCATTAAACGGCTGATTCACTAGGAGTCTTTTAGCACTCTCTCCGAAAACATTGGATTGATCTCGACTGGCGAATCATATCACCTCATGAACGCTAGAGACGCCAATATTTGTAACTTTAAATGGGGAGAACACAGATCCGATTCATATCGGAAAATTTCCACATATGAAGGCATGAATCTGATTTGAGTAAATCACAATCCATGTGATTTGTTCCTGCTTACACGAACATGGGCCATATCGGATCTGTGCCACATGGGAGAAAAAAATAATCTGAATTGAGTCACTTGAACAGTGCAGTGTAAATGCGGCCTATGTAACATTTTTTTATCAAGTGTAAGAGTCTCTTTAACACTTTTGTTTATTTTATTATAAAGAAATCAGATATTATGAATAAATATACTTGTTATTGACAAACAAAACTATTTGCCTTAGTAATGTTGGTCAATTAAAATAAAGTGGTTAAATAAAGAAAATCCTAAAATTCCTAAATGGATTTTTAAAAAAACAATATTGTGATATTTTTTGCAATATCGCTAAGCCTTCTGTTAAAACACAATGCAGGCATGATAAATAAAGTTGCAAGAAAGCTAATGAATAATTCTGACTGTATACATCAAACAGTATAGTAAGTTTTGCACTATATTCCCTCATCGAGTTTTCATTTATCTAAAGTCATAATAAAAATCTCTTACACGTTTTTTTATATATAAAATGTATGAAATGTGACCACTTTCAAAGCTCTTATACTGCATTGCTACTTTTCTTGTGACTGATAAAATCTGTTCTTCTCTCGGCGCTTCATTAATACCTTTCTGTATGACTCAAAGGACTACGAGTCCTTCTCAAGGCAACCTATAGATATATGAACAAACAGCCCGACAGAAGAAGTAGATGCGTGTCAACATGAAGAATTGCCATAGTGTAGCTAAACCTCGGGGGCAGAATGTACAGAGCTATTTGTCACAAGCTAGCTTTTTTAATTTCTTTATTTATTTTCTGAATTGGAGTAAAGCAGCAAAGGTCTAGGCTGAGTTTATGCAACACAGAGAAATGAAATATGCTTGAAAAGGATCTTGGTGAAAAGTTAGAAATAAGACGAAATACACACTTGCGTAATAGATGAATCAGCAAAGCACATTAAAAAAATTTTGCTGCTTGTTTAAACTACAGGGTGGGCCGTTTATATGGATACACCTTAATATAATGGGAATGGTTGGTGATATTTACGTCCTGTTTGTGGCACATTAGTATATGTGAGGGGGCAAACTTTTCAAGATGGATTGTGACCATGGTGACCATTTTGAAATTGGCCATCTTGGATCCAACTTCTGTTTTTTTTTTTTTTTTAATAGGAAGAGGGTCAGTTCACACATTAAACTTATTTGGAATTTCTCAAGAAAAGCAATGGGGTGCTTGGTTTTAACGCACCTTTATTCTTTCATGAGTTATTTACAAGTTTCTGATCACTTATAAAATGTGTTCAATGTGCTGCCCATTGTCATGGATTGTCAATGCAACTCTCTCCTCCCTCTCTTCACACACTGATAGCAACACCGCAGGAGAAACGCCAGCACAGGCTTCCAGTATCCGTAGTTTCAGGTGCTGCACATCTTGTATCTTCACACCGTTGACAACAAAGATAGTGGGGCCATTCTTTATCAATGGAAACCTCAATGCCACTTGATATTTGAATTTGCTGCATGATGATGTGTTTCCCTCTTTATGCACAGAAGCTGGCAAGTTTCTGGAGTTTTTCCAGCAAGATGGTGCACCACCACATTATGGGTGTTGTGTCCGTTCCTATATGAACAGCTTCCTGAAAAGTGGATTGGTCATTAAGGGCCAGTTGAATGAAGACACAAGATGTGCAGCACCTGAAACTACGGATACTGGAAGCCTGTGCTGGCATTTCTCCTGCGGTGTTGCTATCAGTGTGTAAAGAGTGGGGTTGCATTGACAATGGGCAGCACATTGAACACATTTTATAAGTGGTCAGAAACTTGTAAATAACCCATGAAGGAATAAAGTTATGTTAAAACCAAGCACAACATTGTTTTTCTTGTGAAATTCCCAATTAGTTTGATATGTCACATGATTCTGTTCCTATTGAAAAAACACAAAATTTGGATCTAAGATGGCCGACTTTAAAATGGCCATCATGGTCACCCCCCCCCATCTTGAAATGTTTGCCCCCTCACATATACTAATGTGCCACAAACAGGACGTTAATATCATCAACCATTCCCATTTTATTAAGGTGTATCCATATAAATGGCCCACACTGTACTTAAAATGAGTTGAAACACAGGTGGCACGGTGGCGCAGTGGTTAGCACTCTCACCTCACAGATATATTCAAATAACATTTTTTTTGTTTGTTTTTTTAAAAAAAGCACTTTTCAGAAGTTAAGAAACTAGTATGCATTTAAAAAACTACAGTATTCTTTAACAACAACAAAAATCTGCTGTAATGTTTTGTAGGGTTCTCCTCACAGTTTGTGTCTCATTTTGTGAGCCAACTGACATTGTTTGGTTCCCTCATTTTCCCCTGCTACGCCCACTCCTCCCTCTGCTCGCGGCACTCCATGCCCATAATGATGCATTTTTTTTTTAATTCTGAGGAAGACTTTAACCTAAAAAGGGGGGTTTCCCGGCACTGTGAAGGATCAAAAATCTAAAGCCTCACAAAAGAGCCTCCACACATACACAAAACACACTGTTTTAGAGGAGACATGCTGCTTAAATGTCCACTGCTCTTCTTATCTTCCAATCAGTGAGCAGTTCATCTTTGGCAATAGGTGATGGTCATTGTCTCCTACTAGAGTAGAGCAAAGAAACAAAGAAAGGAAATACAAAACAAAAATAAATACGTAACATTAGCTATAGCGTCTGTCTGAAGAAACTTTATCTTGTATTGCATCTAATAAAGATATCCCCAACAAAATAAACTCTTCTATTAGACAAAACTCCATATATATTTACATTAGATGTCGCCTACGCTGTTGTTGTCTACTGCAGGGGTTCTCAAACTGGGGGTCGCAGAATAACTTCAAGGAGAATGATTTAAAAATTGTTTGAATTTCAGTGATTATAATATATATTTTTCAGTATTACAAGTTCAATTCAATTCAATTCAGCTTTATTTGTATAGCGCTTTTACAATGTAGATTGTGTCAAAGCAGCTTCACATAAATGGTCATAGTAACTGGAACAGTGTGGTTCAGGTTTTAGTGTTTAAGTTCAGTTCAGTTCAGTTTAGCTCAGTTCAGTGTGATTTAATCATTACTGAGAGTTCAAACACTGAAGAGCAAATTCATCGATGCGTAGCTCTACCAATCCTGAACCATGCGAGGCAGTGGCGACAGCGGAGAGGTAAAAAAAACTTCACCTGATGCGAGTGAAGAAAAAAAACCTTGAGAGAACCAGACTCAGGCCCCGTTTACACTAGTGCGTTTTAGTTTTAAAACGGCGTTGTAGAATTAAAAAACGATCCGCGTCCACACTCGCGTTTTACCCAGCGTTTCTGAACAGCTCTCCGTCCACACCAAAACGCTGAAAACGCACATCACGTGACCACACACACACTCTCGGGCAAGCGCTCCAGCATTTCTACCCAGATGAGAGCTCTGCTTGTCGGACTGCTCATCAAGCATCTCCCGCTGGATCTAATCTCACTATATTTGCTAAACGTGATATTTCATTCATGTTCTTTATCCAACGACATAGGCTAATTCCCTGACTTTGGTCATTGGAATCTATTAAGTTACTTGTTCACGGGTAACATGTTTTGGTTAAGCGCAAAGATAAGTTAATGATTAATCCAGGTACATTGACTGATCGCTTGCCTTTATTTCCTACAATTTATAAACTTATTGTATGTTATACTTTTATAATTATCGATTATTAAAACTGTTATTCAGCAAATTAGAGAGGGTGCATTTCGTATTTTCACTGAAAATGGAAGGAGGCAGTTGTTATCGGCTCCGTTTTGTTATAAATATCCACAGTGAAGATGACGCTCATATATGCAGCACGACGCCTCAACATTTCTGCTGTCTGTTAAGTTGCTAATATTAAAAAGAAAATAGGCAGTTCCTTAAATCATGTTTACATTTTATTGTTGAGAAAGTGAAACAACGTAGCCAAGGTGATGTGAATGAAGTTTTAAAGTACACTGTTCCCTTTGAAGATTTACCGGTGTCCTCTGTATGTTTTACATATCAAACTGAGAAGGGGGAGACTGCAGCCTTGATCAAACTTGCGAAGTCTTAACTTACAAGAAGAGGATGCAAGACTGAACTGTGTGTGGGCTACTTAATATTGAGGAAAAGCCCCAATCAGAGAGGCGAACGTCAGCAGCCCCGCCTCCGTTTTCAAATGTCTCCGTCTTTCCCCATCCACACTGAGACGGAGCAGCTGCGTTTCAGAATGAAAACGGCCTTTCCAGCGTTTTCAAAAAGCTCCGTTTTCGGCGCTCGAGAACTCCGGCGTAGTGTGGACGGATGGCGTAACCGTAGCAAAACGTATGCGTTTTCAAACTAAAACGCACAAGTGTAAACGGGGCCTCAGTTGGGCACGACCATTTTAATTTCTCCGCTGGCCAAAAGTCTTGTGCAGAGCTTCATTCGCCGTGGTTGAGGCTGGAAGATGGCCTCAGCGAAGACTCGTCTGTGAAAGCTAATACTTTCAGATTTTTTAAAAAGATATTACAAAAGTTAGTATTTTTAAATAATTGAGTGGAACATCATAACTCTGCAGCGAATAACTCGTATAACTAGTTATCAATACAGCACGCATCTGGATGTGAGAACCGCAACTGCAGACTCTGAATTTAAAATTCGCAAAATCTAAAAATGTTGAGAAAACTGTGGACAGTTTGCCTGAGTCATCTGAACCGTCTACTTTGACAAAATTCATAAAGTATTTAAGACACATTCAGGCAGTATGCATCTTTGCACTTGAAACGCAGCACTCAGGAACAGTTTAAAACAGTTGACATGTCAACTTGCTGCAGTAAAAAAAGTCTGCAATGCTTGCCCGCCTTCACGCTTTTCTTATTGGCCCACTGCTCTAGAACTGAATGCGAATGGATTGATTAAAATCAGCTGTCAATCACTCAGTCAACGCCTTCTGCATTCAGATGACAGGGAGAGCTGAGCTACAACAGTGAAAATGGAACACGCTGAAGATGAGCGATTGAAAACACTGACAGATTTTGTTTTAGAAACCAACTAAAGCTACAAATAATGGCACATCTGATTACTGATCATGTGGTGAATTTTAATCCACCATCTACACTTTTCCAAGAGTGGATAAAAGACTTCCATTAGCTTCAAGTCCGCTATGAAAATAACTAAAGCATTCACTGTAAAGTCTGTGAGATGGAATTTTCAGGCAACTGTTTGCCACATCTACACATTTTAAGCACGAGAGGTGCTGTACAATCCTCCATTTCAAGAGTTCACACTTAGCTGATGATTGATTATAAGCAAGATTGGCATGCTGTCCTGGGAGGGAGAGAGCCCTGAGCCCAAAAGGTCCTTGAGCTCTGGGCTCTCTCCCATTTGCAGGGCGAGAGGGGAGCTTTGAGCTCAGGTAGATCTCGACAACTCCCCCCTTGATAAGAGCTGATGACTAAAATGAATGCTATGAAGAGATATGCTGCAGGATGAGAGTTTGACTCAAGTGCTAAATTTAGATTGATCAATTCGTTTGTAGTGCATGTTTTTGAAATGTGGGAGGAAACCGAAGAACCCGTGGAAAACCTACGCATACAAGGGAAGAACATGCAAACTACGCACAGAAACGACAGCCGGCCTGTTAAAGGATTAAAACCGGTGACGTTCTTGCTGTGAGGCAACAGTGCTAACCACTGGGCCACCGTGCCGCCCCATGAAGGGAAAGGTGGAGAAGTAGGGGTGGAAGGGGGATTCAAATCGAAGATGACTGTAGTGAGAAACCCTGGCTCTTTATAGTGGGTAAGGACCTGATTGGTGGATCATACATAGCTAATGCAGAACCAGCCGTGTTCAATCATAATCACGTGATCCTCTCAAAATTAGTTTATAAATAAACTTCACTTAATCACCAGATGCTGTCAGCCGTGTAAGTGGCAGCTATATGTAAAACTTAACACCACACCATCTCAAAACGGCTTGCACTGACTAAGATTAAACTAATTTTGCAGCTCATGAAAAGACCGATATTGCTATTAAAATGATATGTGCATATAATAAGGTATGTCAAAAGCATCTGTGCAATATTAGACAGCACCCGTGAGAACACAGCACAGTAACATATCCTTAACAGATTTATTCATGTCAAGCAGTGCGTGCAGTGCCGGTGAGCGGTCCGTTTCTCTTTTGGTCAATCAATTATGTTATAAAAATATATCTTCTTGTGATAATAGGATTTTTTTGAGACTTATTTACCTCACACAAGCTTTTTTTTTTTTTTTTTGCTTGTTACTTTGGATTAGTGTTGATTTCAAATGCAACAAGTCTGTTCATAAAACTTGTAACGATGCTCATTATAATTGGTGGGTGCGACAAAATTTTGGCTGGTGCACCTACATTATTTAAAGATAGGAGCACCAGTGCTACCAAGCAAAAATGCTAATTTGGAGCCCAGTAATGTAGCCTATATTAGGCTAAATAATTTCTGTTAAAAACATTTTATATGTGCCGAGCCATCAGTTTCACTCAGCTGTCAGTTGACTATCAATTTAATCAACTACTTTGACCACAATGAGCCAGGCTTTACAAACTATTCGCACCACTTAAATTATTCCTCTCAGAAGAATAAACTCAGTCGGAAGGATGAGAGAGCAGAAACTTATTGTAAGAATAATCTTACAGAGCGGTGCATGTCACGTCTGCGCAGCAGGTGCCTGAATGAAGCGATTGTATCACTGACACAGTGCACAGCTCTCCGGTATATAGGCACTTCCAAAACAGCAGCACAAAGAGGAGAATTCAGTGCGTTGAAGATCTGTCCAATGTATTATTGAGCCTTTTCTAATTTAAAGTTTTAGGTAGGCCTACTTTGTGTGTGAAGAGCAGGTAATAATAACCCTCTCACTCCAGCGTTGCGAATAGACACACTGCAACATGATTTAGAAACAGCAATGATCTCCATGTTGCAGGTCAAAATGAATCCATTTAATGCAAAACTAAATGCATTTCTCCACCGATTACTTATATTAACAGAAACAAATAGTCTTTTTTTACAAAAAGTTTTTCGAGTTGTCAAACTCAACACGTCTGAATTGTGAATAAATGGAGCATGATTGGCAGGCGCAGCGGCGGGAAGCGCTGAACTGAACATGAATTTAACCTTGTGAATATTTATCTGTGCTTCACATTAAACTATAAAATGGCTTCAAAACATTTGGGATATAGTAGACCTACATGACAACTTTCTAGTGGCTTTTAATAGGCTACCTTCGTGGCTTTTGTTGACTTATAATTTACACCGAATATGCAGCACGTGCAAGATCGGATTTGGATCGGTACCAGCTGACCCATAACTGATATAGCAAAAACATGCAGTAATGAACCGATATCCAATCCAAGTAGATCGAGATTGGTGCATCCCTATCAGGCACCCTGATAAGACACTTCAAAAACTAGCCGTTATTTCACTTAGCCGAAAATAATACAAGTTTCTGACACCGCAGCATCTTGTTGTCATAGTTTATCTACATTGTTTGCTTATTTTACCAACATAAGCCTAGAATTTAGTGGAAGTTAATGCTACTTTGCTTTATGGTCACTGCAGTAAGACTATTATCAATAGGACGTAACTTCATTACTTACAAAAACACATAGAACAAAATCTTACCTAAAAACGTTCTGCCTTTATGCTTTGTTTGCTAATTACTACACCCGTACACAATGCAAAAGTCCAGCATCTTCATATTGGCTTTAGTCTTGACTAAGTGCGGTTAAATGACATTTATCCTGGGAGCACGGTGTAAATGTGGTGGTGGTATTGACGCATAGTGTCCGTATGCAATAACTTGTGTATATATCTATGGCAAATCCCTTTTAGTACTGTTCTGATTACACTATACATCAGTAGAATTGTGTGTTGGTTTCTAGTTAAACCAATACGTTCATCGTTTCTTTGTGCAAACCACTCAAACGCATAACCTTTTTCCTTTGCTCCATTAACTTCACTCCTTACCCACGCATTAAAAATCCATTTCTGTGAGGACATGGATTTCATTGGAGCCATATCAAGTGGTGCTCGTATCAAGAAATGGAGCTTATCTGCTTTCGAGCACCTCTTATGATAAATCTCACACTATAACCTCAAACTGGAGGTCAATGCACAGTTATCAGATGCATATCTTAAATCTTTGCTGTTAAAGCACCCTTGCTATTCAAAAACACATGTTTTTTTTCTATCAGTGAGGAATTTGAATTGACTTCTATTGTTTTTATACTGAATATATCACATTTCCTACGCTGTGACACTTCAACTTTAAACTCAACCTATTTTGCACTTCTTAGATTTTAATTAAAACAATGTTATTCTGTTTATTCAGCTGCTTTCCTGATGGTGACCGTTGGCTGGACCATCTCTCTCTCATACTCACACATGGTATAGTAGGGGAGAGTGGAGACGGTTGCAACATGGGGCAGCTGCAACAAGACTATTTCCTCCATTCAGGAATGAGCTAAAGCAGGGGTTTTCAACCTTTCAGGACACACGCCTCCCCCCAAGTTTGGCCAATTTCACTCCCTCCCCCCAACCCTACATATCTAATAGGTTTTTGTGAAACATTATTCATTTGCATAATTTAAATCACTGTTTTCTTAGCTTTAAATAGGTATAGCAATCAAGCGTTTAAGCTATTGTATATCCCTAGCATAGGCAGTTTAATCAGGGCTGACAAAATTCATTTAAAAGCTTGCTGCATTAACATTGTACAATTTATATTTGATCAGTTTCAATGTAATTTAATTTGAAAAAAAATTTTGATTAATTAATTCATTTCAAAGATTCAATTTCAAGAGTTCACACTTAGCTGAAGATTGATTATAAAGCGAGTTTGGCATGTTGTCCCAAGAGAGAGCCCTGAGCTCATAAGATCCTTAAGCCTGAGGGCTCCCTTCCGTTTACAGAGCGAGAGGGGAGTTTGATCTCAGGTAGGTCTCAATAAAAGTAGGTCTCCCCTTTGTTTAGAGCTGATGGCAGATTATAATTTGCTATGTAGGGATATACTGCTGGTTAAGAGCTCAACTATAGTGCTAATTTAGATTAATCAATTCACTTTTTGACACGTTTTTGGACAACCAAAGAACCCACGCGAGCACATGAAAGAACACACAGAAACGCCAACCGACTTGTTAAGGATTTGAACCAGTGACGTTCTTGCTGTGAGGCAACAGTACTAACCACTGGGCAACCATGCTGCCCTATAAAGGGGGAGGAAGGGGAGATTCTTCAAGGCGAAGACAACTAAAGAAATAACTGGTTATTTATAGTGAGTTAGGAATCATCTGATTAGTGAATCATGCGTTAGTTAATGCGGGACCAGCTGTGTTCAATCATAATCACGTGCCCATCTCGAAATTAGTTTATAAATAAGCTTCACTTA